>NC_073744.1:175111003-175293503 GCF_029784135.1 Toxorhynchites rutilus septentrionalis | reverse complement strand
GTCGAAAATAAAGCTTCTAATTTCCCATATATTTATGTTAGATCTAATCCGCGTTAGGAAAACGTATTGCGGTCTGCACATTTATAGTCATCTTTCGCACAGTTGAGAGTGACTTTACTGATATTGAATGATATTAACTCTATTCTTGAAATATTGAAGCTCAAGCCATTGAAAAGATTAAATTCGTCCGCAACAAGATGCTTCTTACTGGAATTCGTCGTTAGACATAACCTGAATATGTTCAACAACGACCGAAACCAAACAGTGAAACTAATTTTGAATCAATTGAACAACTCGATGACCAAACCTGTTTATTTTACTATTGATTATTAAGTTGAACAAAACAAACTGAAACATTCAAATTCACTCAGATTAATTCAGAAACCAGCATAATTTTTTCTCTCTCGAGCTATATATGCTTAGAATAATACACAAATCTAAGGAAGCAGGATTAGAATTTGGAAATTTTGAACATCACATTGAAATTCACATTGAAGTTGTAGAAACAGAGGCTACTGAACTGTGCGAGAGACAAAAATAACTCGAAAAAAAAGCTCGAATGAAACATAAATTTAAATAAAAACATACCCAATGATATTTTGACGTAGAACTACGTCTTTCATTAAGGGTGCCAAATCAAAAAACAGGTCACGTTTTTATGAAATAAAGTTAACGTTAATAACTATTTTTGTCGCGAACGGATTTTGGCGATTTACATACTGAACGACTCGTAAATTCCCTAAGATTTGTTTAATATGCTATACATTAGAATCCCCTGGTTTGTGAGTTTCAATCGAGCAGTCATCGGTTGCGGGAGCATTCTCTGCTACTCCGCGCGTGATTTGATTTGAGTTTGCTTGTTTGTGTGCGTCGAACAAACATGTTACGTTCCGTTCTCGATCGTTATTTTTATGTGCAATTTTTGAATTGTGATCGCGAATAGTGCGGGAAGTGTGAAAATGAAAATTTGTTTTTGGCTTTCAGTCGCAGTGTTGAGCAATATTTTGTAGGCTCCTGGGAATTTTCCGGTTACTATGTTGCCTTACTGTGTTAATCTGTTGCCCGTTTGATTTCCTACGCTATGGGTCTATTTTTGGCTGTTTTCGTGTGTATTTTTTTGAAGGCGCAACAAATGGGAAATAAAAGTGATAATGAGAAATGGGAATTTGGATCGCTACGATGCAATTTAGTGATGTTTGATCGAGAAAGGCGTTTTTTTTTTTTCAAAAATGATGCACCGAATAGATGTGTGTGTTGTATTGAAACAGTGACAACATGCTAAAACAGTGTGCAGGACAGGAGAGGGTCTATGGTGTGACAAAGATGAACGAAGATAATGAATTTCATTCTTGTGGAGGAACTGAAATGCAATACTAGAGAAGCCGCTCTATAATTGTGTGCGTGTACAATGTGAAGAACGAATGAGCCAATATAGTATGCGTTTAAAGTTGACGGTTATTTTTGGATTCAACGCTACTAAATGCGCGTCGCGTGATGCTGGAACTTTTACGGACTATGGGCTCGAGTGCACATAAATGGATGTCTATGGTTTTTATTGAGAAAATGTTTTTCATCACTTTTCAGTAACAGATTATTTTATTATAGTGTTTGTTTATCGTTCGTAGCTATGTGTGCTTTTGTGTGAGTACTTGTGTAGGCGTGTAAGGAAATGAATTATATGACCGGGTTGTTTTCTATACGCATAAGAACAGCAGAATATATCTCTGGGACGAATAATCACGTCAGGATTAATGTTCAGAGTATGCGCGATGAATAATGTAATGTATTGCTGGTTTGATTAGTTTTAGATGAGTTCCCTTGGTTACCTTCTCAGGTTTCCCAAAGATAATTGTCTGTTGGCGATTGGAGTTGAATAAACGCGCGTAGTTGAATAACAAAATAAATCACCGGTTTAATTGATTTTAGAGAAGTTTTTTGGTTACCTTCTCAGGTTTCCCACAGTTAACTATCCGCCGTCAGGATTTGATTTCAAGAAGAGTACATTCAATAAATAAAAGAGTATATAACTGATCCAATTGATTTTACATATTTTACGCTCAGTGAAATCATTCATTCACGACCGTTGCCATTGGTATCAAATATTTGTTTCAAAAAGTTTTATTATTTTCTTTAAGGTTTGTTCTCGTCGGCAATAAGTTCGTAGTTCTATTTTAACAATTCAGTACATTTGAACAAAAATATGAAAAGCTAGCCAAAATACACAATGTTATTTCGTTTTCCATTTCGGATATCACATGGGGTTTTGCGCTCGCGGTGCTTTAAAATGAAGGGATTCTAGGGAAATACTGAGGAGTTGAATTCATTGAGGCTCTAACTGTACCACTATGGCGTACCAGCAGCTGTTGTGTAATCTGGCCAGAAAATGGAAAAATAGGTTTGACCTTTCCTTTCTATGGTGTTGGGGTGTTGAGAAGTTTATTCTAATGATTGTTTTTAGCTGTAAATAAACTGAAAGTTTTCTGCTATGTTTTGCCATGTTGCACTGAATGGATGAAGAGCCGCAACTAGCGATTTATTTTTTGTCTTTAGTAGTTTTATTTTACTCAATATTTGTGTGTATGTGAATATTTGATGACATCTAGTGATACCTGTTTTTTTCTTGTTTTGTAAACGGTATAATAGAGACTAGATGGCCAAAAGGTTAATTGCTTTTCATGTGTTTATTGGCCTGATCACGAACGTCGCTTCGCGGTGGGGACGAAAGGAATTGTATGCAAGTTTATACGTACTTAATTTCATTTTCATCGTGAGATCGTAATCAGGCCCTATGTGTGCGTATCTTTAAAAGTTGTGCAATATTTATGAGAAGGTGGTCCTGGACCGATCAGATAAAATTTTAGGTACTACAATTTCTACAATTTGGGGAATTTGTTTGGTACTATCCTTCCCCAAATATTAAATTCCGAGTGAGGCTGTAGATTCTGAATTTAATTCCTGATTTTATAATGTAAATTTCAAACATCAGAATTTCATTCCAGATTTCAAATTGAGGATTAGGATTTTAGATTATAGATTAAATGAAAATATACAGATCGAGAGTTGTTAAAGGAGTTTTTTATGACCTTCTCAGGTCAGGAAAAATATCTATGTACTACGCACGATGAACAATGAAATGCATGACCGATTCGATAAGAATGTATATTTTCTTCAAATCTCATTTCGCCGAATAGTTGAGAGTTAACGTTTTTAAAATCATATCACTTACCGCAGTGAATCCTGATTTTTCTTAACCATTCCCACTAACAATTATCCCTTCCTTGATAAACGCTAGGGAACCACGCTATAGAGGCGACCCTTCTGGCCTTCGGGCGGCGGATATCATACTAACATTCCTTCCCTTCCCCTGGTGACTGTAAGGACGTGGCCGGCGTCGTTATTGACCATTTAAAGCTTGAATCGCCGAAAATTGCACAACAAGAATGATTTGTTAGTCCCAAGCGTCATTCTGCGTGTTCTTTGTGCTATTTGGTTAGTTCAGGTCAATCACGGAGAGCAACTACGAATTGTACAGTCTACCCAAGCTCAAGCTTATACATTAGAATCCCCTGGTTTGTAAATGGTTAAAATTAGAAAACTTCAAGCGTTTCCGTTTCCCATACATTTGTTCTGTCCATTTGTGTGCTTTTCCGAACAGAGCTGTCAATAACGAGCAACTTATCGACGACCAACGAAGGGGAAATCGTAGGATTTGAAGTCTCCGTGAACAAAGGAAATGTAGAAGAATGAAGGGGAATACTTGCCTAGAGTATAAACAGTGGATCTCGCTGAGGCAAACTTTAATTCGGCATCGGACTGTTGAGCAATCTAGATCACTTTGCTTTCGCTGCGCTTCGATCTAAGATTGGACCCCACCAGTGGTAATCCAACTTGGATTTCATCGTTTGCTTTTTCTGTTCGTTATTCGTTATTCGAATCGTGTGTTTTTCTTCCCGCGTCATATATTGGACGCTTCGCGTAGTGTGTGATGAGCAAGAAGAAGAGGAAGGTAGGCTCGAAATTTCGAGGCAAGCGTCATCTAATGATGCACGCGATGTTGGTGCAGTGAAAAGCGCTCGCACTGAACCGAACCTTCGCGAGTGTGACACCGCATCGAACAACAGCGAAGTAGGCGATTTCGGCGCCTCGGTCGAAAATGTAAACGCCGTTACCCAGGCAGCAACCAAAATCAAGCTGCCTCCGCTGGTGGTGGAGGCGGGCGCTCTTGACAAACTCATCAGCGAATTCGCATCGATGGGTGTTACAGCAGAGTACAAGCTGAGTGGCATAATTCAGTCTTTTACCAAGCAGTTAACATTGTTTCTTTTTCGTCATCATAAGGGCTTCTTTGGTGCCCTTGAGAATGCATCAATGCATTAAACTGACGTTATGGCGAAGCAGGCGTTAAGGTTGTGCTATAAAAAAAATGTTTGGGGTATACCAAGCATCTTGAATCGGTGGCTCGACTCAATTATCCCTAAGGTTAGCTTCAAACCATGGTTCAAAAGTCTGGACTTGAGTCGAGACTTTATTCGCACCTTCTCCCGACTCATGTCCAACCACTGTTCGTTAGACGCGCTACTCTTTCGTATTAATCTGGCCGACAGCAATCTTTGTGTTTGTGGCCACGGTTACCACGACATCGAGCACGTTGTTTGGTCGTGCGAGTTGTATCTTGTCGCCAGATCGAATTTAGAAAACTCCCTCAGGGCTAGAGGAAGACAGCCCAATGTGCCGGTGAGAGATGTGTTGGCTCGGTTAGACCTTGATTACATGTCCCAAATCTATACTTTCCTTTAAGCTATCGATGTTCGTGTGTGATTATCCTTATATCCTTATATCCTTTGCGTGCAATTGGTCCCCTTGCTACAAACAGTAGAATAAGTTGAAATGTAAATACACAATAGATATACGAATAGATTTAAGAATTGAGTGTGTGAGATTATCATTATTGTAACAATTTCCTTATATCCCATCCTTTTCCTGAACAAATATGTCACCCTACTAAACTCGAGTAGACCGCGAGTAATCGGTTTTCTACCTTACTCACCTTAGATTTAGAAAATGTTTATGTATAGTAATAAAAATATAATTAAGAAGTCGGCTCCTTTAAACTTATGAAACTGAGCCTGTAAAAATAAACGAATTTAATAAAATATAATAAAAAGCATCTTGAATGTATTACAGGAATGTTATAAGTTATTTAGGTTCTCGTGCCAGTCGCAAAACTGCCTTCAACTAGGATTGCATTTACGCTAATATTGATCATAATGAAGCATTGCTACTGTTTTCGAGGTTGTTGATATTAACAAAAAGAGTTTATTTCGCTTGATTAGTCACCAACAAAGTAAATTTCTTTCTGGAATTTTGTATGTGATTAGGTTTCGTTTGCTAGTAACAAAACTTCCTCCACTAAGGGTTACAGCTGCGCTTCTTTCGAGCATGAGAAAGTAATGCAACTTTTTTCGAGGCCAATAATATTGACAGAAGCGTTTTTTTTTTAGAATAGCGCAAAATGATGAGAAGTGTTTATATTCCTAGTAGTTTCAAGCCACCAATGTATGGCTTTGTATGCATGCTATGGCAAACGCTTGTTTGGTGCTTGGTTTACGTTGTACGAACGATGCCTAGAGGTGCGATTCCTTTGAGGCAATACTAAATAACATGTAGCATGATATTTGATACTTGCAAGTGTTGTCATTGTTGTTGTTTCCATGCGGCGCCAAAGATATATTGATGTAGTTATGAGATGTGGAATAATGGTGCTGGTGTAACATGTATATAGTCGACTGTTGCCGAGTCTATGTCAATTGCGAAGAAGGCCACTCGAATAGCGTTCGAGGTGAATTTTCAATGCATTGACATGAAATAAATTGCGACATACGATCAGCTAGTTTATTGTTTGACGAGGGCAAGAAGGAATCATCAATCAATTATCGTCAACTGATTCTACAATGAAAAAACTATTTCAGAGATTATTCTACTAAGCAGTTGTTTCGAAAAATTTCACAGCATTATAGAATAACATCCGAAGGTATAAACAAGCGACTTATATAAAATAACAGCGTAATTCTACGTCAACAATGCGGTCGTAACTTAGACACAACCTCCTATAATTTTTTTTAGAATGAGGAAATTCTATTGAAACCTAACCGTAACCTAAGCATATGATCGTATGCTATGATATATACTGGAACTATATGATACTAAAACTAAGATAGCTTTTCAAAATTGTTCTTATAATTTATAAAACAGATATCAATACAGATTTCCGGAGAAAAAAAACCTAGATGAAAGGATTTTTATAGATCAAAAACACATATTTTATTGTGGCAACCCAGGGAGGGATAATATTTATAAATTGTGAATTTATTTAAAATGAAATGGGTAAAACTGAAGCAAATATAAAAAACTTAATAAAACTGGATGATATTTAATAAAAACTGGAAGATTTTAATGTTTAACTGTTTGACTGGATCTAGAAAAAAAAAACTGGAACATTGGCAACGCTGTGTACGGGAAATGAAGAAGTTCTAAGTTTCGCGCAACGAAAACAAGCGACACACAAAGCCAAACACTGATGGCTTGAAGCGACCTATAATCAATTGCACTCTACTCTTTTTTCGCCTGCTTTTCCATGGCTCGTTGTCGATCGTTGTGTAAATTGCAATGCCAGATGCACTTCAAGTGATATATTCGCTAGCGTTCACAGCTCGAGGGGAAACATAAAACACAAAACTAGCAGAATAAGCGACCTTTGTTGGTGTTTTACTTCGCAAATATTTTATTTTCGCTATCTCCCTTCGTTGTTGATATTCTAGCGGCTGCATAAGTTACCCGTTATTGACAGCTCTGTTCGGGAAAGCACACAAATGGACAAAACAAGTGTATGGAGAAATAGGAATGCTTCCAATTTTCATCAATTTAAACCATGGTAATAGTATATGGTATTTTAATGCATATAAAACAAATCTTAGAAAAATTCCGATTCGATTGGCATGCAAATCGTTAAAATCCGTTAGCAGTAAAAATTGTTATTAACGTTTACTTTATTTCATAAAAACGTGAACTGTTTTCTGAATTAGCACACTTTATGTAAGACGTAGTTCTACGTCAAAAAAAATTGACTCGATTATACACTGGATTTGATTACATACAGTGAAAAAAATCGAAGACTGTATATAATCGAGTCACCCCTGTTTCAATGAAAGCGGAAATTATCACAGAAATCAAAATATTCCATAAAAAGCTCTTCCTCTCAACTCATTCTTTATGTTCTGTTTACATTGTTTCTTTGATCAACACACGCACAAATACTTTCCTCCCACTTGTGCTAAATTTCATTCATAGCTCACGTATAGCTGTACTATTGATGGCTCAAACTTTTACGCACTATTCTCATGGAGAGTAGAAATGCACCCAATAATACGTTATGCAGTGTTTACAAAACACAGAGAACAATCGTATGACATTTATCTACCTTTTTTTTCCTTCTCCAAATAAAGGATCCGCTCGCGGTGAGACGACAACAATATACATCCCAACACAGCAATCGTTGTGAGAGTTCGTGAATTCCCTCGCACTCACTTGACAAAGGGGGACACGTGACGATCTTCTCTCGCGTTCTTACCGCACGAGTGAAAAAAGGAACGCAAACGCAAACACACACTTGCATACGTGCGGGTAAAGCCTACTCTCTCGGCGCGATTATTTCGTGTTTTACTATCGTTAGCGGAGCGGAGAAGCCTCCTCGGAACGCGCAACCATGTCGCTCAGTCGAGTTTTAAACGTCTGTCCAAAGAGTGGCTTCGCTGGAGGATTAGCGAGTGCCATCACCACCAGCAGAACCAACGCTAGTTTGGGTCGGATATCAACACTGCTACCATCAGTAGTGGACCAACAGCAGCAGCAACAGCGAAGGGTTATTCACACGAACCATTGGAAGAATCGGAAGGCGGTAGCAACCAGAACCATGTCGAGTGCTGCAGCTTGCGTTCACGAGCCATGCATCTCGCTGGAGAACATCAATCCGGCAATTAAGGTGATGGAATACGCCGTTCGTGGACCACTGGTCATTCGAGCTGCTGCCATTGAGAAGGAATTGGAACAAGTGAGTCTGCAATTTATTGATTTCGAACTCGTTAAGACGTCATCGACTAACAACGACGCTCTTTGTTTGGTTTGTTCATCTCTGTTTTCCCCCAGGGCGTCAAGAAACCCTTCAAGGAAGTCATTCGCGCCAACATTGGCGATTGCCATGCTATGGGCCAGCAGCCGATTACCTTCCTCCGACAGGTTAGTGAAGTTCCTGCCACAATTCGCTTCCGCGGGGGGTGATTCAGTGAGGCAGTGAAATTATTGTTTGTTGTTATCATTTTTGTGGGAAATTATGTAATGAACCGTGCAAAAGTGGGGCAATGTTTGCGCCGGTAGACATAATGGGTGGGTGTTGTGCTACGCAACGCGCCTGTGCCCGAGCGAGCCGCCACTGGCGGCATAGCGTGATGTGTGCTATCACAACGCAATCAGTAGTGCAATGTGAAAAAAAAATATTTCAATCTGTCGCAAGAGAGAGAGGAGGTGGTGCGAAAATTATAACAATATCGAAACAATTAACAACGCGCGGTCAGCGTTTCGTTGAGTAGAGTCAGGAAGGGGAGAATGTGAATGACAAACACATGAATTTGATGCTCCGAAATTAGAGTGACATCAATAAGTGGTTTGTCAACACAAAGTAAAACAATTCTTCAAATATACATATTTGCTACAGTTTGGCTTGGAAAACAGCCGAGGGACGACAGGAACCGGTATTTCTAGTTTTTCGTATTAGCAATACCTTCACTCTTCTATTCGTGCTTTGCGTGCCGCTGAAAGTGTCCATTACAATCACTTTTGCCGCTAAACGATCCACTATGGCAAGGTGGCCAGAAGTGCGTTTTTATGAGGATTCGTCTTCAATCTGAGGGAATAATAAACAATGATTTCAATAGCATTTTGACTATTTCATAGAAAATATCGAAGAAGGGCTATCCAAAAATATTTGATAGCAATTTTATTTTTTTGGGCACAACTGCACAACTTCAAGGACCTGACAGTGACGTTTAGATTGATCGAAATTGATGAGTGGAACACGGATTAATTATCTGGCTACTGATAGCTGTTTAGCATGAGGCATTTTGTTTACTTAGAGGCGAATGAACTGAAAAGTTTAAAGCCTCTTTAATTCAACATCATCATCATCATTTTGTTTCAAATGTTGCCCGATTCAGAAAACAGGTCCGTGTAGCCATAGCCCATGTTTCAATAAGGTTTATCTGTTTCATCAGGAAAATGTTAAGTATAACGAAAGTGCCTCGAATTATAACCCACTACAGAATATCATAATTTATCGAAATGTATGACAATGAACGTGTATCCAATGCACTCTTTTTTGAGTCTTTGGGAACAGAGTTTCAGGATGAACGGGAAGACGTTGAAGATGGTTCAGGCTCGGATTACCCTTCCTCATCAAGAAAGCTCACCAAGTTCGATCTTACCGTCGGGTTGCCATAAACCGGTGAACTAAGATGTAAAAACGCTTCTGTTTTATAAATTCCATGTCTTGAGTGTATTTTCACATAAACAACCCAAATAGAGTTCTTTATGTCATTTAGGCTTTCCAAATAAAGAGCTCTCCACTGAAATACGAGGTCCGTTCAAAAAGTATCGCAACTTTCGAATTTACGCGAGTTACGGATATTCGATTCTAGATTTTTTGGTGGCATTATGTTGGTACTCATGTCTCTCACTCAAGCTGACAAGTACGGCTATTTTGAATATTCAGTTAATTTTTGGAAACTACTTTTCTTACACGCGTTTTGGTTCAACTTCGATTTTTGCCGCGATACTTTTTGAACAGACCTCGTAGATCCTAACATTTACATGGCTTTTATTCTACAGATCTCAAGAGCATTCCACGAACAGGGATTTAAAATTGAACTAGGTGAGCTTTTTCCGGAAACTGTATTTTCCATACATTCGCGAACGATAACAGACGAAACCTCTCGATTGAATGGATGGAACTCTTTTCGATGTGTTCATTCTGCCTGAAAATACATTCTTATTTTCATAATAACGGTTCATAAAACTCAATTTCGTCAGCGATAATTCCAATTAAAGATGTCGGTATTGTCGTTTTCATAATAAAACGCAATACTTCAGGGATGGTTCTCAAATTGGATTGTTCGATTATATATCAAATAAAGTTTTAATTCCAGATTTTACGTTGAGGGTAAATATTTCAGTAAGATATGCAAATCTACCTAACAAAGCGAAACAATTCAAACAGTATTTTTCAACAGTAAATAAACAAATAAACAAATAAAAATTTGTGTCACTGATACGAGAACATCACGAGAACTTTGTAAGTCGCTCAATGCAGAACGGTTGATAAGGATCTGGGAACTAAAAAAATGTTCAACGCTCTGGAGAAGTCATGGCCAAAATATAGTGTGAAGCGCGTCTTCTGTTTTTTTTTTATTAAAAAAAGTAAAAAAAATAAAATAAATTCAATTATTTGCTTCATTCTTTGATAAGGAATGAACATTATTCACGGGTACAATAAGGGGCTGTAAACATACCACGTGGACAGAAAAAGTATGATTGTAGATACCCCCTCCCCCTCCGTGAACAACCGTGGACATTTCTTATATCCCTCCCCCTGTTGTCCACGTGGACATTCCTACAGTTTTTGGAAAAGAATCAAGAAATTCTATTTTTTCGCTTAAATTTTATTTCAAATTTGATTCTACTTTCTATTCCATGTTTTATTCATATTGTCCATATTTTATATGGATTCACTGGTCCTTGGACCAGTCAAAAAGTAGAATTTCGTAATCAATTGACGCCACATTCAAATGGAACATTTACTGTGAGGGGCATTCGAATGTAATTTGAAATGTTATGAAAATAGACATTATTTTCACATGACAAAAACATCGATTAAATTACAGAAAAATAATTTCCTCAAATTATATTTCATACTTGTTGTCGCACTCAGTGCGAAACTTCCATTGGAATTCTTTGTTTATCCAATTTAATGATCAACGCGAATCAAATAATTTATTGAAGTTCCCCTCGATTTTATTTGACGTTTAACATCCCGGACAAGTTAAAACGCGAATGTCGATAACTGGTCTTCCCTTTTCGCATAGTTAGTGAATGTTTACTGTATTAGTCACAGGTCTACAAAAGAACGCTTCAGCTAGACCCGATGTCATCCAATTTCTTCACAATTTTTACTGCCATCCTAGTTAGCACATAAAGGACCGCGCGTTTTGAGGCAAACTTGAATGCTTCATTTGTTCAGATTCCACGAATGAGATTGTTTCCTTCGATGTGGATGAGGCGAAGGCGAGCCATCGGTAGGCCTAGATTCTTGGCAAACCAATGATTTAACCTTCAAGTGTAGAAAACACGGGTTATTTCGTGATCCATCCGTAACAGACGGAACGCGAAACAAGAGAAAACTCGTGAGCGGTCCGCAAAGTGTTAGTGTGATGGTATTAATAAAATTTGTGATCACTTGTTTTTTAATGGCCAAGCTTACAAAACAACCATATCCTAAATTTACGACCTTGAAATTTGAAATATTAATGAAATTTGTCAGGTGGTTTTGGATGTGATTGAAATCAATGTTCAATGAAAAACAAATTTACAAAAAAAAATCTGCAATCAAAAAGATCGGAAAAATCGAAAAAAGATATCGATTTTCATGATTTTTGGAGTACAAATAATTGACTCAAAAATCAAAGAGGAAAAGATCGATCTTCTGAACAATTCCAATCCTAGTTGGAATTTATCGAGATTATTGGTTTGTTAAAAGCTCATAACACAGATTTGTTTCCAGGCCCACCAGACCCAGACCATGACTTCTTTCAGGCGAAAACCTGCTTTGGGGTTCAATTCACATGCCCAAGATTTCTTTAACGCTACATAATTGTGATTGATTTGCCCTTCACAATTCGCTACAAATATGTATTTTCGTTGCGTTTATGAAACGAATTGCACATCGAGATGCGTTCTGGAATTCGATTAGATTTGAAATTAACATAATGTCGCATTCTTTAATCTGATCGATTCAAATCCCATCGGGTTGTACGAATGTTGCAACCTTGGATTGCAGATTGCAAAAGTTGATCTTGTTCGGATTGCGATATGTTAAATCCGATCGGGATCCGGAATATGGGTTAATAGGTAGTCCATACATTGAAGCGCTTTTCTCACCCATGCTTCATCAGGTGCTCATGAACGGTAGTTTTAGAGAACTGTAGCAAATCTACTGATCCATGTGTCGTGTACCGAGGATCAATCTTGATAAGTGTCTCGATTTAATTGTCATCAGTAGCAACATGAACTTTTCCTACAACCTAATAGAATAATATTATAAAAATTACCAGATATCAATAAAAAAAACATCATTGCAAGAAACAGATCTCCAGAGATACGGTCCGTGCACCTATGCAGTGGCGTAGCGTGACCGGGTGACATCCGAGACGGATGTCTTGGTTGTAATCTCTCCAATCAACTCTTGTTATCGAGTTTTTTTTTGTGCTTCTTAACACTGTAGGCAGCGTTTCTTGAAAGATTTCATTATGATTTTTCTAGTCCAATGATTGGTATCGTCCACGTGATTTCAGGGGTATTCAAATACCTACGGAATACTGGTATCTCTAATAAAAACTCACTTTCTGAAACTTCGTCGTATTAATTTTCCAGTTGCAGAATCGACGTTTTTAGTTCACTGTCAGATGTCAATAACATGCACCGAGCTTGAATTGCTTCAAAAATTTCGACTACTTCTATGGACGATTTTGACCGCTCTTGTATTTCCGATGAAAACGACGAAGTATCTCAGCATTCACGCTTAATTTTATTAGAGTCATTTTTAGTCTAGTTTTTCCGCCAGCTTGTTTATTTGATGACGAATTTTCCTATCAGCAGCAAACCCATAATCGTTGAATGGTCTTTTCGGCTGAATCGTGAATTGAAGGCGATGGAATTGTATGCCGTAAAGAACGTGATTGTGATGCTCGAAGATTGCAGTCGTCACAAAACTTCAGAGCTCCATAGAGAGATAGTGGGCTCTCGTCAAGTGGATCTTGAAGAAGACACAAAAAACGACAGTTGATGAAGGAGGTCGTTACCCAAATTGGCAGTCTAATTTCCAATCTAAACAAAAATTGTTTTACATAGACCATACCATTTTCAATCTTGACGTGTGAGACAGTTTCAAATATTCGATAATTGTGCGATGCAAACAAGAGTACTTTCGAACATAATCCCATATTGTTTCGATGATCTATTATACAAAACTATTTCCTACTTTACATGACCCATCAGGATTTCAATGAACTCGTTTTGTATCTCTAGAGAGAGATACTTGCGATATTTGATATTTTGTGGTTTGTTTTCCATTTTTCCAAACAGATATGTTATCAAAATCTACACTACGTACACTAAATATGGAAGATTTTTTTTGTTCGTTTCAATTTTCGGAAAACCTGTAGAGATTTCGGAAAATAGAAACGAAGCGTTTTTGTCATCAAGAGCGGAAGCTGAATCGAAACCCGCACTTAAGTCGTCATTTTCAATACTACAAAGATTCCAACATTTTTTTGTGTCTTTGGGAGTCTTTGTCCTGACGGAATCCATGGGCCTCTATTACCGATTGGTATAAATTATCCGAGCCATGTTCATGTGCGTTTCTTTCAGAATATACATTTCAGGGAAGAAGTTCAGTTTTATGAAAAAATATGGATGTTTGACCAGGTAGCACTCTCAGGCAACTTAGTATTTTTATTGATGAATACAGAATTCTCAGGATAGGCGTATAGTTTTAAAAATCTTGTAAATACAGAACAGATCTCATTCAATTTTGACTATAAACATGAATGTTTTACATAAAAAATATTCACCGATTCCACGTGGACATTATCTAAACCGCCTCCCCCCTGGCCGTGGATAAGTGTGGACATTTTCGTAACCCCTACCCCCCCTAAAGTTGTCCACGTGGAATGTGGACAGCCCCTAAGGGGAGGGGTAAAATCAATGTTCACGCTTGTCCACTGAGGGGGAGGGGGTATCTAAAACGGTGCATTTTCTGCCAACGTGGTATGTGGACAGCCCCTTATTTCGCCATTATTTACGAATATCACGAATATGAAAGAGTGGCTGCTCAATTGGCAGCACTGGTTTAATAGCGAAGTAAACACACCAAGCAAGCCAAGCCTAAAGCCGGGTTCAGACGGTGCGAGTAAGCATACGAGTCGGTCTAGTCAGTTACTGCAGTGCAGCTACTCACACCGTGTGAACACATCATGCCAGTTATTGTCATGTGTGATCCGGCGTGCGAGCTACTTCAAAGTTTTTTGAATTTACTCGCACTTGCATGCTTCACAACGTCAAAAACAGAATTTAGCGTTCGAATCAGTGATGCCAAATGTAATGAAATGTCTCAATTTTTAAGATATTTGAAAATATGTGAAGATATTTATAGACTTGAAAATTATTGGAAAAACAAATAAAACCCTCATAGTTTCTAAACGAAATAATTGTTATTTCGTTTTGCACGCTGGCGGGGCACGCTTTCTTTTTGAGATAGTTTTCTTGAGAATCTCTAATATAGAATCATTATCAGATCACAACTTACAAAAAAAAGTATTGTTCTAAGAAACAGAATACATATTCGATTTAAAAAAGTACATTTTCATTCATTATTAAAATTTTTGAAGCGTATTTATTGCACCTGCAAATCGACTATCATTTTCATTTCACAAAATAAATAAAATTAAAAAAAAATCTTTTAGACTACCATTTATAACATCACATCCTTTCGGAATTATCTGAGCTATGGATGTTTTCGAGATTCTAAAAAATATCGACAACAATCCCAACGATATTCCAAAACAAAGGCACATCAATGTCATTTCTAATTTAACTCTTGCAGGTACAGCATCCCTCATGACTGTATCTTGGCGTTGTATTCGTGGAGCAATTAAATCCAACAGTTTTTTCACTTGTTCAGGTGTTATTATCAACACTGCTCTGTAATCTCGGGGATCCTCATCGTAGAGTTCCTTCAATATTGTATTTGTTGCTCCTTTTCTTTGCATCTAATTCCTGGCCCGAATCCTTTTCTCTTTCTGCTTTTTCGGATAGTACCTTCAGTTCAAAGAAATTCAGCACAAAGTATGTATTTTTAAACACGATCAGCGTTTGTTTTGCTATAAAATTGTGTGATGATACATTCAACTGAAAACCTAAGATGAAAACTGCCAATAAAGAAGTCGATTTTGGACCAATCATTTGACAAATTCGGACCTGATTGCTGTTTCTGACTATTTGATGGACATTTGAAAAGTCGCCTGGCATCCCTGGTAAACCCGTGCCGTAGTATCTAGTTTCTCGCCAGCAGCTCACACTGTGTGAACGGACAAGGCGAGTCAACCAATTGTCAAGCGAGTCCACCGGGTCAGTAGCTGCTCATTGTCAAGTCAGCTACTAGCAACGTATAAATGGGCCTTAAAGGAAAAATTATCATTGAGAACACGTGCGCTAAGCGAGCGTCGCGTATATGTTAAATAACTCGTTAGGAGCATATTAACCTAAAAAATTGTGTAATCTAATCGATAGCGAGGCGTAAGAATTGATATTGGAAATTTGCATCCCACGAAAGGTAAAACATCATGCATCACAACTCGAGAATAATTTCATTTCACTAGCATACATTTTTGTTTTTCAGCCAAAAATAAAGTCCCCATTTTTTTTCGAAGTTTATTTTCGTGCGTTACTGTGCAAACAAAGGGAGCGTAGCGAAATAATTCCTTGAGGGGAACACAACAATGTGAGCAAAAAACGCCGAACCGTGATGATAATGGTGAAGGAATATTCCTGAGGAGCATTGTTTCTCTCCGATTGACTGAGTCAAACCTTTCTCCCTTTTTCGAGCACGTGTCCTTGACAGATGGTCGCTTGAATGCCTCTGTGAATAAGATTTATCTTAGAGAAAAAGGCAGGCGGGAGGGGCAACGTACCGCTTGAATGAAATTCCGCGAAACAAAAGTGGGACTGCGTAAATGGCACATGTGTATATTTGAAAGATTTTTGGATTAAACTTTTTCAGTGTCCTCAATGATAACAACACTATCTGGGGTACGCATTGAATGTATGTGACTGACTGCGTCGCTAAAATAGTCCAAAACTGCAAACAGAACAATCAAGCGTCGCTTGGGGGCTCGACGCCGGTTGAATTAATTTATTCCAATTGACTTTCTGTTTGCGTGTTCCAGACAAACACCTTCGCCTGTGTTGCGTTGCGTGGTTGTCAGCGAATCAACCACAATAAAACCAATTGACGTCGCCCGTTTGCTGGATCATATGATTCCCAACTTATTTGTTAGCGTTGTGGTAGACACCAAGCGAATGGAACCGGCCGGAGCTGAACACATGCAACGCGCTTTTCGCACGCGGTTCGCAACAAGGTGACGTCAATGAATGGTGTTTTGTCAACAAAGTGTCTCCCCAGGACGCTTCGTGAGTGTTCGCTAAGTGTTTTGATTTGCATTGCTTGAATATATCTGTGATTGCTTTCGTGCTCCGAATCTACACCCCTGGTATTGGAATTGAAACGTTTTATCAATCGTTGATAGCATTGATTGCATGTTAACAGTAATGCAATATTATATCAGTCTCATTATTATGGGTCCACAGATTACAGTAATAGAGTTTATTCTTATATTAATCAGGTCATGGAATGCTCTTATCTCTCAGACGTGATCACATTGTTTCATTGTACCGGCTCTTCGGATATTCGAGACCTCTACCCGAGGTGTTTACAGAAAACCCTTCACTGAACTTGAATTTCATACACATTTTATATTTTATATTATTGGAAAAAAAATCCATTAACAAAATTTAATGGACCATGTTACAAAAATATTTCTACGGCCTTTCTGCCATTGCTGTCGAAAACATTCTCGTTTGCATGTTTTTCAGTTCATTATTAGCTTTATTTATTAGTTCCTCCTCCGTTTCCGCCACGAAATTGTTGGAGTAGACCCACCGCTTCAGGTTTGCCCAAAAATTCTCGATGGGACGCAGCTGGGGATCACATCGGAAGGTTGGCGGACTTCGAGACAACATCTATCTTCAAGCGGTTCATCGGAAGTGAAGCGGACTTCTATGGGAGACATACATATACGAGGGTCACTATTTATATTTCGGGAAAAGGAACAAAAACAAATAGTTAAGCTGCGAATATATTTTTATTGTTTTTCAAAGTACTCGCCACGATGATCGATAAACTTTGCGCATGCGCTTAAACCAATTTTCAAAGCATTTATTCCAATCTACACGAGCCTTTTTTTTTTGAGCGATTGTCAAATTATGTGGGATCCAACGTGAACATAATTTTCGCACAACTAAGTGTTCATGTAAAATCGCATATATGCTGGTGGAACTAATGCTTAGGGATGCGTCAATCTCACAATAGGTTACATGACGATCTTGCTTAATCATTTCGTGCACAGCATCGATGTTTTCTGGCACTACAGTCGATTTTGGACGACCTTCACGAAACTCGTCGGACAGCGAACTACGACCACGATTGAATTCACTATACCAGGGATACACAGTGGTTTTTGATGGAGCTTCATTGCCAAAAGTCAAATTAAGTTGATTGACGCACTCTTGTTGTGATAATCCACGTCGAAAGTCGTAAAAAACCATCGCACGAAAATGTTCACGATTCAGTTCCATTTTTTTGCCGAGACCAAACTTTCAACTAAATATAAAATAAACAAATAGCGTCCGTATGACAAAATGTTCTGAGTACGTATATCGTCAAAAATGTCAAACTTTACGATGGAACCGTCAGATGGACTCACATGACATCAGTGTTGCCAATTCCCGAAATATAAATAGTGACCCTCGTATTAAGACCGAGACTACTCCAGCTATCATAATCTGCAGCCAGTTAAATTCTTTAATTGCATTTTACATTAAAATCAAACCAATGCGAATAATGAGCAACTGGGAGAGCAGTGATTGTTGGTACTAATCGACCAATCAGAACGCGGGATTTTCGTTCTCACATCGATTGATGCATTGGATTCTGAAACAAAATAGCAAAACAAAAAAACATACGTGCACGTAGGGTAGATAGGGGCAATATGGTACCGAAACCGATTTCATTCAGTTCGCATGTACAAAAAATAACAATGTGATCGAAGTGATTGGACTGCAATTTTACGTTACTCAAAGCAGGAACAGAGAATATCTGTGCAGCTATATTCGATCGCCGTAGCAACATAGGGTGTCCTGTGAAAGATTATATACAGTAAAACCTGTTTTTGTGCGGTATTTTTCGTCCGATTTTTTTTTTTGTGCGATTTTCTGTTCTTGTGCGGTTTTTTTGTGCGATTGTTTTTGTGTGTATGAAAAGAAGCATATTTGACGAAGTTATTTAGTTTTTTTTCGATGGTTTATATGCATTTCAGTGCGAAAAAAGTATATTTGCGTCTCAATTATCGACTTCTGAAATTGTTCCCCTCCTTTCATCAAATGCTCTAAGTTTTTCTAAGTTTTTGCATGATATGGTGTACCGAACACGATTTTTTAAGTTACTGGTGAAGTTTTGCACGATTTTTTTACGCGATTTTTTTTGTGCGGTCCCTATCCCCACAAAAAAAAAGGTTGCCTGTAATCGTTATTCCGTGCTCAGTACCCAGCGTTCAACTGAAGTTAAAGCGCTCATCTGCCTTCTTCCCCGCATTGCTAGGATTTTGGAATTGTTTGGTCTGCACCTGTTGAATGAAATTATTAATTTTTACTTTATTTAATTCTCCTATCAAACGATAAGTTACTGTTAGTTACTGAAATCACTGATCATCGACGTTGAATTGCCGTACTGGTGGAAAGTCGTATTTCTGCTGTATTTCCATGTAAATCGAAGAATTTCCCGACTGCAGCGCAATTGAATCCTTGTGCCCTGGCAGCGGAGGTTGCTTCTAGTGTTCGAAGTGAGAGTTGTGGGTGGCGCTTTACGAAAATCATCCAACTATTCCAGCTAATTGCTTTTCGTTAGGTGAAGGGTGAGCTAAATCATACGCCAGCTTCCGGATTCCTTTCGTCGTAAGACCGTAGAACCGTTGTTCCATAGAGAGAATATAATCTACAATCTCGTTCTCTTGCTCCGTCGTAAAAATATTACTAATAGATCCGAGCAGCTGGAGCTGCAAAGGATCTGCACAACGTAAATAACGTTTTGTTGTCCCATGGAACACATGTCGCACTGACGCACCACTCTTCACTGCTTCGATGCCCGCGTTCAAGCTGATCTGTGACCACTTTTTACGATCGGATGTTCTGGTATAATTCCGTACTATTGTTTACAAATTTTGACAGCTGTATTTACAGGTTATTTTGAAAAAAAATACCTGGTCATACCTAAGTGGTGCGGACTTCAGTTTCAAGCAAATTCATGCATCTTTTCAAGCGATTTCTTGCAACAAATGTTCAGACCACCAGAGATGCCAGACTTGAAGATATGTTTGTAAATTCACAGACATACCTGTAAAATACTTTTCATTTTTGTTGCAGACTTTTTGAATATACAGTAATTTACATTCAATGCGACGTTCATCACATCAAAGTTATTTGACTCACCGTATGACATTTTTCCATAGTTTTAATACATAAAAAGTTTTTGTATTTATTTTATATCAAAACACATTACGTTAGACCAATTTTTTGAGTTATTCATTAACACTTTGCCGTCCGGCTTAACCGCAATGGTTACGTGTGTAAACTAGCGCCTAACTGCCGGTGTCACCACAGTGGTTACGTGCGCAAAATAGGTCGGACCGCAGTGATGTCTGAGCATAGTATCGCTCAGTGGCCGACGACAGTACTTCAGTATCTTTTGCATTCTGTTGGTGTTTTGTTTTGTAACAATATCTTGTACACGTCAACGTTTCATGATTTCATAAGTACGTTTGCCCTGACATCATTGCAGACGAAAGAGACGATATGATTCTTCACGATGAATGAAGAATTGCATTCATTTTCTATACATACTATACATTTACTATACTATACTACGAAATTTCATGCTAAAAAATCATAACTTTTGAACAACTGAACCGATTCAGATAATCGACATATCAAATTGAAGCCAATAATAGATCTTCTTTGAAAAAATATACATACTTGCGAAAAATATGGATTCTCGTTTTTGTAATTATTGATTGTGTTAGTTTTCCATAGTTTTTTCGATTGAAGATAGAGGGCGCTATATTTTTAAATATTTTTTTTTGAAAGCTGGGGTTTTTTTACGTAATATATTTCGAAACAAATGAAGTGTCTTTTCAGATTTTGAGTTATGAATTCTCAAATTGAAGTTGTTTTCAGTATTTTTTCAATACTTCTATGCAGCTAGACTAAATATATGCGGCTGGAATCACAAGTGCAATAATTTTTTAAATAAGACTAGCCCATTGGCTTCAATTTAATATGTCGATTACCTAAATAAAATTACCTAAAAAAATAAAAAATATGGGTCAAATGTTTTGCGATAAAGAACAAAACCACCACTTTTCATCGCAATCTGAGAACCACTTTATCGGTTTGGCATGAAACGGCTGTATATATACAAAATATACATACACAAAATATATAGTAATATACAAAAGACAATCTTACGTGCATCTCGATGTATAAAGCATTAATAAATCTGTGAAAATTAACGTTGAAAGACATTTCTACAGATCCGCACACTTTTACAGACATTTCCACATTTTTAACAGACTTTCACATATTTTTACAGACCTTTTTTAAAAATCATCTGGCAACTCTTCGTTCCACTTTTTATCGAATATTTTCAAATCGCAGGAGTAAACATTTACGTGACTGTGATCTCGTTTGTTTTTATTTCGTTCGGAAAAACATTATATTAGGGAAAGTGGACATTGAAAATGCGTAGCTCAGTGAAAGGCTGCCCGAATACGATTGAAAATGTTTGCGTAAGCTTTTATTGTATACCCTTGGAAACGTTTTTACAGACGCACTGGGTCTATTTTTGCGGAGACAAAAAAACTAGTTCCGAATAAGGATTCCCGTATCTGTGGAGTAAGTACGATGTTTGAATTATTGAAAACCAAGTGTAGCAAACCTTTCATACATATTTTCAGGATCGTTTTGATAGAAATACATCGTTTCGTTTCAACTGGAAAGGAAACCTCGTGCGAAACTGTAATGCCTTCCCAACAATTAAACCGGCATTTGACTCGGAGGATTACGTCCATCATCAACAAAAAGTGCAAATTGCTTTACCGTTATATTCATCATCAGCACTAGCGGATCATAATTACGCGAATTCCATTCGGTCAGCTTCACTAGCAAGGCTGTTTTCACCGACGTTAGAAAAAAAATATTTCACTTTTGCTATGTATTTATGTATCGAAATTCGCCAATGTCGAATTTTGCTCCCACATTGAAATCTTGAAGTGAACTAAGCGTTATTCGTAGGTTGTTGATATCCTGACAGGTTTTGAAACCTTGCAATATGAGATGTTCTTTCAGAGATGCAATGGTCAATTAAACAATTGACGGAAAATGTAGTTCATTCATTTCATAATGTTAATTATTTTTGCCTTTGATAACAACACCTTTTTTATAGTGTTGATTATCATAAGAAAAATAACACTCCTGATCGTTGGATCTGTTTTGACATTTCAATTGGATCTTTTTAGACAGCCGTTTTGATTCAGTCCGCACTACCTAGGGTCATACTACCCTAAGTGGTGCGGACTCAATTTACTTCATTTTCAAGCAAATTCATGCATGTTTTCAAGCGATTTCTTGCAATAAATTCTCAGACCACCAGAGATGCCAGATTTACAAATATGTTTGTAAATTTACAGACATTTCTGTAAAACACTTTCTATTTTTGTTTTAGACTTTTTGGATATAACAATATTTCACAGGTTTTTGAAAAATAAGAGGCTCTATCCATCACATCAAAAATATTTGACTCACCATATGACATTTTTCCACAGTTTTAATACAGAAAAGTTATTATATTTAGTTTATATCAATACACATGACGTTAGACCAGCGATACTCAACCAGCGGCCCGGCAGTCTTTCTGGTTGGCCCATCTGGTGTGTATAAAGTTTGGAACTCATACACATAAGTACTTTTGCCCTGACATCATTGCAGACGAAAGAGAGCATACGGTTATAAACAATTAATGAAAAATTGCATTCTATGCAGTTAAGGAAAAATCTTGAACGAAAATTGTCTCTGATAATTATTTTCTGTTCTAGATAAGATTGTTTTGCTGAAATGCAAGGAGATTTATTGAAAATAGTTAAGTTAGGGTCAGGACTATGTCTTCTAAGTATTTGAACAACATCGAATAAAAATTTTCATTCTATTTTCAACAATTTACATTCGCTTTTGGGTCTGCTTATGACGAAATATGGGTTACTGTTCGATATTGTTACCACAGACATGGTTCATGGCCGTGTGGTGATCTAAAACTTGTATAACCTTGCATGGCGGATGGTATACACTGCATTTTCTTATAAATTTCATCAACGACAAGACCGCAAGCCTTGGTGGATGTCCAATATATCAACGAAGAAATAATGAATTTTATAAAAATTAACAACGCGTATGTATGTGTATGTATGTATATGTAGATCGTTGAAACATTTAAACACACTTACAACACATAAGTTATTAAGTGGTCCGAAAAATCAATTTTTTCCACTTTTTCCCAAAAATGACAAACGAAAATTAATAACTTTTGAATCACTGAACCGATTTAGATGATCGACATATAAAATTAAAACTAATGACCTAGCCTTTTATTAAAAAATATTTAACTTGCGAAAAGAATAATTATATTTTAGTATTTATTGATTTTAGTCGTTTTTCATTTTTATGACTTTGGCGCTATATTTTTTTATATTTTTTCTTGAAAGCTGAGGAATTTTTACATAACATATCTCGATATCAGAGATGCTATTTTTTCGTTTTTTTAGATATGATTTTTCAAAGTTCACTGGTGGTTCAAAAAATCATTTTTCCCCCTTTGTCCAAAAATAACTTTCTGCAAAAAATCATAACATTTGATTAATTTGAATACACCGATTTAGATGATCGATATATTAAATTGAAGCCAATAAGCCAAGCCAATAATATCACACTTGCGGGAAGATTGGATTCTAGTAGCATAGGTCTAGTTTAGTCACATATGAATATGTTAAATGTTAAATTTACAAAATTATAACTTAAAAACGATAATTATAGCATCTTTGATATCGAGATATGCTAGGTAAATAATCCTCAGCTTTCCATAAAAAATATAAAAAAATATAGCGCTCCTATCTTTAACCGAGAAAACTATGAAAAACTAACTCAATCAATAATTACAAAAGCAAAAATTCAATTTTTTCGCAGAAGGAATATTTTTTCAAAGAAAAATTACTCGTAAGCTTCAATTTAATATACCGATGATATGAATCGGTCCAATAGTTCAAAAGTTATGACTTTTTGTAATGGGAAAAATGGGGAAAATTGTTTTTCGAACCATCGATTAGTTTTGAAAAATCATATTTCAAAAACGAAAAAATAGCATATCTGATATCAAGATATTTTATGAAAAAAAATTCTAAGCTTTCAAGAAAAAATATAAAAAAATATGGTGCCCCCTATTCCAAAACCATGAAAACATTAAAAAACGACTACAATCAATAATTACGAAAATAGGATCCATATTATCTACAAGTTCAATATTTCTCAATTAAAACTCATTGGCTTCAATTTGATGTGTCGATCATCTAAATCGGTTAAGTGGTTCGAAAGTTATAAATTTTTGAAAAAAGTCATTTTGGGAAAAAGTGGAAAAAATGATTTTTTGGATCACCCTAAAATGGAAATGGGCACCCTAATGAAAAATTAAAAAAATACGAGTCTAATGTTTTGCGATAAAGAACAAAATTACAACTTTTGACGAAGATCTGAGAACCACTATATTGGTTTGGCGCGATGTACAAAGTATTAATGAATATGTGAAAATTAACGTTAAAAGACATTTCTATAGATCTGCAAACTTTTACAGACTTTTCCCCATTTTTAACAGACATTCACATGTTTTTACAGACTTTTTCTAAAAATCATCTGGCATCTCTTCCTTCCACTTTTTATCGAATATTTTCAAATCGCAGGAGTAAACATTTACGTGACTCTGACTTCGTTTGTTTTTATTTCGTTCGGAAAAAACGTTATGTCAAAGAGAGGGGACATTAAAAATGCGTTTCTCAGTGAAAGGCTTAGATGCTCTTTCAGAGATGCAATGGTTAATTGAACAATTGACGGAAAAATGTAGTTCGGTCATTTTATAATTTTAATTATTTTTGCCCTTGACAACAATACCTCTTTTATAGTGTTGATTATCATAAGAAAAATAACACTCCTGATCGTTGGATCTCTTTTGACATTTCAATTGGATCTTTTTTGACAGCCGTTTTGATTCAGTCCGCACTACGTAGATACTACCCCAAGCAGGTATACCCATTCCACCCCGTACATTTACGCTCAATAAAAATTAACTGATCTTTTACATGAAACGACAGAGCAGCGCAATAAATCAGTAGAAATGTTCAGAAATAATACCAGTACGAATTGATATAAAGAGCAGAGTCATAAATTTCAGTATAAAGCGTACAGAGCTTATTTTGTTGACTGCCTTTCTATTATGGTTATTGTTATAATTGGTCAATGTGAGATTTCTTCCAATGTCTTTATAAAACAATTGAATTTTAATACGGGCTTCACGGAGATACTTAATAAGAGTATTTCTAACACAATTGTTGGAAAATATATATTATTGGTTCAATAACAAGCCCAAACGAAGGTGGTTCATTTCGCCCCGCCTGGTCATATTGCCCCTATCTACTCTATTTTTAAAAAAGAGACCTTCATTGCAATTGCATTGCATTGCTAAAATTACATAACTTCTGCAGAGATGAAGAAACGAGACCCACTCTGACGCATCATTTGATTGGAAGAGCAGACGCTCATTTCTATATGCACCCTGATAACGGAGCTGACCTGGAAAGCACCTTCAATTCATTAAAATCATTCATCCCGATAATCACTTTGTGTCGCGTGAATGAAACGTAATCACACAGCAAGGTTGTTACCTATGTTCTTTCTTGATGCTGAATAAAATTCACCGCCTGGGAACTTCTCAACAATGTGGAAGCCGGAGTGTGCCGGAGTAATGATTTAGTCAAAATCGAATGTATTTCCTTAAAAAAAAAACTAGCATATCATGGGCTGCGCAGGCAGAAATATAAAAAAAACATCAACCGCTCTTCCAGTACATTATCATCTGTTCCCTTTTAATGGAGATGGATTTGTCACGTCAACTGATACGTAGTGACGCTTTGGTCTTACAATTATTCAATTCTAGTAACAACGGAAGATAATAATTTGTTTGCAAATGCTATCACGTTCCGTATTGTACTCTGCTTGTGTGAGGGAAGTGTTGCTGGATTCAGGAATTTTTAACAATACTAAGTTTTCTTTAATTTTTTTTTCCCATAATTCAGGTACTCGGACTTGTCGCCTACCCACCCCTATTCAACGACAAATCGATCCCGGAGGACGCAAAAGAGCACGCCCGAATCATTCTCGATGGGTGCAAGGGTCGTTCGGTCGGTTCCTATACCGACTCGAACGGGATCGAAGTGGTGCGGCGTCACGTCGCCGAGTACATTCAGAACCGGGACGGTGGAATTCCGTCGGATCCTAACAACATAATCCTATCGGCGGGTGCCTCCGGGGGTATCAAGGTACTGATGTCGCTGCTCAGGTGTCCGATTGATGGCAAAACGCCTGGCGTGATGATTCCCATTCCACAGTATCCGCTGTACTCGGCAACGATCGCCGAGTTCGAGATGGAACAGGTCGGATACTATTTGGATGAGGCGAACAAGTGGGGGTTGGATATTGCCGAGTTGCAGCGATCACTGAACGAGGCGAGAAAGACGTGCGCTCCGCGGATATTGGTGGTCATCAATCCGGGTAACCCGACCGGACAGGTGCTGTCGAAGGAGAACATTCAGGAGATCATTAAGTTCGCTTGCAATGAGAAGCTGGTTTTGTTCGCCGACGAGGTGTACCAGGATAACATTTACGCACAGGGATCGAAGTTCCATTCGTTCAAGAAGGTCCTGATGGAAATGGGTGCCCCATACAATCAGATGGAGCTGTGCAGTTTTATGTCCTGCTCGAAGGGCTACATGGGCGAGTGTGGGATCCGGGGAGGATACGCCGAAGTCATCAATATGTGCCCCAACGTGAAGGCCATGCTGCTGAAGTGTATTTCCGCCCAGCTGTGTCCCACAACCATCGGGCAGGCCTGTATGGATGTGGTTGTGAACCCACCGAAGCAGGGCGAACCATCGTACGAACTGTTCATCAAGGAGAAGAACGCGGTGCTGGCTTCGCTGAAGGAACGCGCCGAGATGGTGGCCAACACGTTCAACTCGATCGAGGGATTCACCTGCAATCCGGTGCAGGGAGCGATGTATGCGTTCCCCCAGATCCGTCTACCGCAGAAGGCGATTGAGGCGGCCAAGAAGGCCGGCCAGGCGCCGGACGTTTTCTACGCATTCCAGCTGTTGGAGCAGAGCGGTGAGTTGATTATTAATTTTGAGATAGGGTTTAAAGTCGTCTTTTCAAAACTCTCACGTATTCAATGTATTCCCGTTTACAAACATCAACGCGTATCTATCATTCATAGTCTAACATTTGAAACTGATTTTTTACGGATAATTATTAACACTTTGACGTCCGCACGTTTCGTAAAAAAATGTTTGCGCAGCGCTAGTTCGGATTACTTGGCTCGTCGCCGCCCGTTCTTGAAATTATCGGGAAATTATAAATTGTTTTAATAATCTCATCGTTAGTTTTCATAAGGTCTCAATCCAGTTCCCCTACTTGCATGAAATTTCGAAGATATACATTTGGGTGCCAATGAAAAATGGGAAAAATTAGCCCTAAAATTTCAAAATACCCTATACAAAATGTTCACAACCTGGATTAACACCCTATGCCAAATTTCAGCTCAATCGGTTGAAATGCTGAAATGCGTCAAAGTCAATCGGAGCGCAAAGTGATCAAAGTTGGAGTTTTTTGAAAATCGAAAAATCACCCAGGAAATCGGAGTTTTCGAAAAAACAAAATCAAAAAAAAAATCCGAGATAACTGAAAATCTCGACGAGTAATGCAATTTTAAGACATTTGGCATCAAATTTTTTTTTCAAAACCTCAATTTTCGGTGATTTTTCGTTTTTCAAAAAAACTCAAATTTTAACGTTTGTGACACCAGTAAATGAAGTCCGAATGAGCTAATATTTTGCATAGGGTATATTATCGTGCAAATCAACATTTCGTGGCAAATTCCGAATGAAAAATCGAGATAATTATTCTTATTGGCACCCAAATCCATACTCCGAATTCCGCCTCCGTCCCAGAGTACCGATTTTTGACAAGGTAACACTAGATCTCGACGTTTCATGGCATTTTAAGACATTTGGCATACATTTTTTTTCGAAAACCCCGATTTCCTTTACTATCCCCTTGGGTAAAAAAAAACTTCAAAAAACTCAAACTTTGACCGCTTTGCACCACTCTCCCTTAAGTCCGGATTGAGCTGATATTTTGCATAGGGTGTTTTTTCGAGGTGGTGAACATTTTTTATAGGGTAACTTTTTGAAACTCGAGATTACCATTTTCATTGGCACCCTAATATACATACGTAAATATTACAAACCATATTCCCTCCGCTATATGTCCATGCGGATAATCATCGAAAAAATGTTTTACTTTTCGGTATGTTTAAATTTTAGTAAAATAATTGAAAAACATTCGGCCGATTAATCCGAAAAACAGTATATTGAAATGCAAGAAACTGCATTTAAGTTTGGGGAAACATGAGTTTCGAAAGATATAATTGAAGTTCTTTTTAATATGTCTGTATTTCCCCACCTCCCCTATTTATAAAAACATAAAACTTGTTGGCGTGTGTAAGTTATTGTTACCTAAACAAAACCCCAACAGAATGCAAACGATACTAAAGTGCTGTGGTTGTGGTTATGCAACAAAGAGATTTTCGGTCGAATGAAAAATGACACTATTAGTATCTGATTATGATTACTATATTGATCGTAAAACGGTTGGATGTGCCAATATAAAAATGTCGGGGCATTGTGGATACATTAGGCTAAAAATCTACCGGTCCACATTACTTTGCAAACTATCTTAGTTGATATCTCCGACAGATTAGAAATTTGGTGTCGGGTTCTTCATTGTATCGGGTTATTCAAGTTTTTTTTAAATAAAACAAAAACGGTTTTGGATATCAATGAAATTCTTTATTCATTCGATGCCATTATGTATGGAACTCGATTCCTTTTGCATGCCCACCACGAGCACGCCTCCAAACGCTGAACCCAATTTTCGACGGTTTTCAAGCATAAATCGGCCGATAATGCTGCATTTTCACGTTCGATATTCGTACGAAGTTCATCAACCGTCGCTGGCTTGTTGGCATAGACCGTAGACTTGCGGCCAATTGACTTGGCCATTTCGTGAGATAACACGCTCCCCAAACTTGGTTTTCAATAAATCGATTGTTGAATCCGCTGTGACGCCGTCCTGTTGAAACCACATATTGTCCAAGTCCATATCATCCAAATCGGGCCAAAAATATTCGGTTTTCATTGAGCGATAGCGATTCCCATTCACAGTAACGTGCCGGTCTGGATCATCACGGAAAAAGTACGGAAAAGCCCAAGGCCGTGATCTTTTCGCAAAATTCGCCCCAACGACGTCACAGAGATGCCCAACGCTTGAGAACGACGTGTGAGAGACTGATTTGGGTCTTCCTCAATTGATGTGCAAGCGGCAGCAACATTCTCGACACTACGGGCACTTCTTTGTCACACTGGCACGGGAACATTTTGTACCGTGCCTGTGGATTCAAATAGACGCTCGACGCTCAATTGTTGATCTGGCAGGACGATTATGACGACCATAAATTGGACATAGCGCTCTCAAAGTTGGGGCCATTGACTCCGAGTTTCTGTAGTAAATTTTAATAACCTCGACTCGCTGTTGGATCGTATATTTTTCCATTATGAAATGGCAAACCTTACTGAAGAGAAATGTCAAAGTGGGAGAAAGTGGATATCTTCAAATACTTTGAGTCCATCGGATATGCCCGTTTCGGTATCTATGATATCTCTACACTTCTGGAGAAGAATGAGAGGATTGAACGGAGGCCTGGTTTCGGTCGTCCGACGGTGCTACGCGATCGTAAACTGCAGCTGACAAAGCAGACGAAGACGAAGGGGAGAGTGGGTACAACGTTCCGGGTTCTGGGCCGGGAGGGGGTACAGTGAAAAAACATATAGCAGAGATAGACATCATCGTGCGGAAACGCAAGCCAAAATCGACCGTGTCTTGTTGTTCCTCTGTGGCCTAGTAACAAAGGCTAAAAGTGATGGAGAATAAAATGTTCCCGGCTAAGCGGAACGTCGCGATCGTCATGAACGACGAGACGTATTCAACGCTAGATGGATTGGTTGCCAGGAATTAGCTACTTTACGTCCCCCTCCAAGAACGTAAGTTGCAGCGTGAAGTACATCGTCCACACCAAGTTCCCAAAGAAGGTGCTTCTGTGGCTAACCATCAGCGAAAAGGGGATGCGAAGTTGCTTCTCTTCTGTTCGGGACTTGTGGTGAACAGGGATATTCACAGCACAAAGTGCCTGTCGAAAATTGCCTCCATTCAAAAACATCATCCGGACGAGGATGTGGTGTTCTGACCGGACCTGGCCTCCGCCCACTACGCCAAGAAGTCGCACGGGGAGATGAACCGCTTGAAAATAGATGTTGTTTCGAAGTCCGCTAACTCCCCGAACGTCTCCCAGGTGCGTCACATCGAGAACTTATGGGCAAACTAACCTGAAAGAGAGGGTCTACTCCAACAATTTCGTGTCGAAGTTCCGGCTGATAAAAACGAGATCTGGCGGCACATTATCAATGGGGGTTGTGCCTACTGGGTCTCCACAAACACTTGAGGTCAAAAAGACATCGCAATCATGCGTAATGTTCCCTGTACAACACATTCATAAGACCGGTTGTCCTCTAAATGTACGAGACGTGGACAAGATAGGCAGGGGTTGGAAACTGAGTGTTGAGATTTCCTCTCACGATTATAGTTAACCACTATAATCAATACACAAGCATGAACTGGTTTTCAACTGATTAAAATTTTATTGGTTGGTTGGTTTTTTTTAAGAGGGTTTAAACTTTTCAGTTCATTCGCCTCTAAAAATTGTATTCGTCTAACTTATCCAAGGTGGCTGAAAGACTACACGTTGGTGTAGTAATGCATCATTCTTAATCATACTAATAGTTAACAATAGTTTACGATCATCTGATCTGGCCGCACTGCCAATGCGATATAGAACTATACAAATGTTCAAGTATAGAAACAATCAGCCAGCTTATGTACCACAGTTGATTTCTACTTCTATCCAAGGCGCCTCTATATATACCAGGTGAAACAATCATATGAAATGCACTTTCAGCCATATTGGAATTGCTGTCGGTATTGTTTACAAACAGCATCAGAACGCTGCCGGCGGCTCTCTACAAACTGCTACACGCTTATTCGAACGATGCCTACTAAGTTCGGCTTTCGCGAATTTGTGTGAAAAAGAAGGGATGATTTTGTAGAATTTCATTCTCATTTCCACTACTCTCGCATGTGAAAATGCAAAAATGGTGTATCCTAGCAATAACAAAACAAACAACCCCCGCTCCACAAACCGTAATCCCCTTCGTATTGAAGTGATGATGTTGCTTCACCTGTTATACATTAATATAAACGCCTTGCTTCTATCCAAGTGTGTTCTCATAAGGAACGGATGAAAATAAACGAGATGAAGAATAGAAGGTGGGAAGATTCACGGGTTTTGGTTGTTAAACTCTAAGACAAGACGTGACAACTGGCTTCTTACTCTTCTTTCTGCATTTCCGTCGACCAAGTGCTAGATAACAGGAAAGCGAGATGTGAAGGTTGCCAAATGTTATAAAATTTCGGAAGATTATTTTCCCATGAAAAACATGTGTTTTTCGTATCATGTATTTTCTGAGCTGCACTTTTTTTTGTATTAATTGTTCAACCGAATGTCACATATTTCAAACAATAAGTACTTTCCTGTTATTTTGGTATGCAAAAAAATTTAATGTGAAAAATTAAATAGAAAACGTAGATTTGATAGTTTTTTTTCTCTTTATTATAGTGACTTTCAACACATTTCGGCTGGTTCGTCACTTTTACTTCCATTTTTGGAAGAATGTCGGGAGTGAGAATTGAACTCGTGATCTCTGCGTGGGAGGTATGGATGTTACCACTACGCCAGATCGCCTCCCCAACCGGATTTGATAGTTGGAGTATGATATTTTATTTATCAAGAGATTATGGGCCTTACTGTTTACCCTTCACGATGAAATCGAAATGAACGACACGCCATTAAATTTCGTTTCACGAGTTAAAGAAAATGATGAGTTTTCAGGTGGAATTGAACCTTTTCAAATAGAAATTATGAATAAAAATTAACTTTTTCGTATCAAATTAGTGTTCAATGTGAACGAAAAACTTTGCTTTCTTCATTTGGTAAAATAATCTCGTACAAAAATTGTATATGAAGATAATTTTATATTATAATGATAAGTTTTAGTGAGAATTTCGGAAAGTGTATAGAAAATAGCTCAAGTTAGGGTAAGAAATACGTGCTTCAAGTAAATCAAAAACGCCAAGTGAAAATTTTCATTCAGATTTTAACAATTTAAAAGTGCCTTCGGGCCGAGTAGTTAGACTTGTTAAAAACCAATTTCGTATCCATATGTCGACACCGTATCGTTGTCATCGCGGATACATTTCATTTCGTTTTCACCGTGAAGTGTATACAGGAGTAAGGCTTTATAATTGAACTTTGATATCGTTCAAACACTAACAGTACTGAAATATTAATAAAATAATACATTTCCAAAATATAACATAGCGTTTATTCAGGTTTTTATTTGTTGTAATGTATGCTTTATTCAGGTTCCAACATGATTTATGCTTTACGGTTGGAAAATAATTGAATGTTCATCTCTGCTAGGCCGCTGCTATTATGCTATGCTAGAATGCAAGAGAATCACAAAAAGATGTAGGGTGGAAATTCCAATGCAATATTTCCCTCTTCAGGAACCTAACACCGGACGTAATAGAAACGAAAACTTACAAAGAATCCATAATAGAAATTTTCGCTAAAATGAAATGTGAATGCAACTATTATTCAATTTTGAATATATTTGGCAACACTGTGAAAATGTTGGAAATCCCATTTTTGTATATTTATCTTTGTCAATTATTTTCCTCATCAACCAATCAGAAGCCGAGTTGCAAGTGGTCCGAGTTTGACAGAAGTGGTGGTCCGGAATCGGCCCCCTATTGTCATGTCTCGTCTCAGGTTAAACTTGGATTGTATTAGTCGCCTGTAAGATTGGAAGTTCACATATCAGGCATACCAGTCAGTTTCTCAAATGTTACAACATTGAGTGTGTCAACGAATAAATTTGAAAGAGGGTATATAGAAACTAATCACATTTCACATTTTGGGAAATATATTTTTCGCATTATAAAAAAAAACAGAACATGTCACGAACTAAAATGTTAATGGGGGTCTCCGTAGCCATATTGGAATACCTCAATAATACTGAAATTTCAGTTTCTACTAAAATGTCAGTTGGGCTTTTATGATTTTGAACGCAAACATTGATTTAAGAAAAAAAAATAGTTCGTTCATTTCATCTGCTTATTTTTACTTTTAATAACAACACTTTTCCTATATAGTGGACTATTATAAGAAAAGTAACATGCATGAACAAAATCTGTGACGTCACAGATTTCAAAATCTTCCCACCTTTCATTTTCCATCTTGAAAAATGGAACTGTTTACAAACACATCGTGATGGCCTCACAACCAGGGTTGCCATAATAAAATCTGTGTTTTTCGTCTGAAAGTTTGTTTTGTATATCATTTTTTTCTTATAAAATCTCTATTGATATCTGTATTAATTCCATAAGTTCAATTTTGAAGCATAATTTTGACGTTAGTATCAGGTTGCGTCTTACTGTGTATTAGAGATAGCAAATTGCGTTACGTAGGTTGGAGGGGGTCCAAAATCCGGATTTTTAGCATTATGTAATTTGTATACGACGCCCGACGTGATTTGTCCATTGTACAAACGCGATCAGTCGAAGCGTCCAAATTTTTTTTTTTTTGCTTTGATGCACTTCAATTTTGAACTAAAATCACGAAACAACGGTTAAGATGGGTTTTACAAAGTTATTATTAATTGCTAGTGGTGAAAGTAGTGACAAAGATCGATTCCTTTCAAAACAGTTCACAGAGGATTGACTTCGTTTTTCACGAGCTGACGTAAATGGTATATTAGTCCATTTAAAAAAATATGTGAATTTGTTATTAGAACATGCAAGATCACAGCAACCGATGACTTTCTTTCATCAATGTAGAACCAGCCCTAAGACAAGACCAGACAACTGGCTTCTTACTCTTCTTCGTCGTCCAAAAACGAAGCCATGACATGAAGATGCCAGAGCTGCCAAATATTATAAAATATCGGATTTTTCAAATTTCTATTTTAATGAATCGTAACATTTGGTTGGTGCGAATTCAATGATTATTGCATATTTTCAAATAGACAATCTCAAAAATATGCTTTAAAAGGATAAAATAAGTCTTTTAAATACCCATATCTATAATATAATCGTTTCCAAAACAAATTTGGGATTTTTTTTTAGCAAATAAATCTAATCTGACAACCGTTACAGCGTTATGCAGATTCTCATTGTCTGAACCAAAACATTCTATCTTATTATATGAGCAGGAATACAACCAAAACAACGTTAGGAAGCCATTTTATTCATACAAAACGTAATTCAAAAATAAAAATGAAGTGTAAAGCCTTAAATTGTGAGCGAAGGACGGATACTCATCCTGAGTATAAATTTTATCGGTTCCCTCAAGACAAAAATATTCGGAAAGAATGGATTCGATTTTGCGTGAACAGTGAATTAGAAGTTCCATTCTTTGAAATCAAATCAAGCACAAGAATATGTAACGTAAGTATTAAAAACTAATTCTAAAACATATCCTAATACTAGTATATATACAGGCTCATTTTGTTGATGGGAAATACAATGAAAATGGAGTTACGAAAATTCCGACCTTAGCTGCATCCGCGAATGAGGAATGGGAAGAGATACAAAGTATTGAGAACAATTATGATTTGGTTGACGTATATGAAGGAGATAAACAACTACAGGAAGAAATATTTCGTTTGAAACATCAAATTTCCAAGCTGAAAAGGTAGTGTGTCAAAAAATATGTTATTTTCTAATATTGTATATTGATGTAACCGTTAATAGAATTGTACAACAATGGAAGAAAAAATGCGGATATCTGACCTCGAGAATTCGTGGAAAACAACCCTTGAAGAAGCTTTTCAGAGAAGATCAAATTAAGCTATTAACAGGAGAGGTTAAAAACACAACCTAGATTGTATCAACCGTCTCTTTTTTCATATTTGCGAGCTACAGCTTCTAACTCTCCCATCTGCATAGTGAATGATGAGACTTTTAATTTCTTCTTAGCAATGGAAATTCTATTCCGAAATATGAAATCGCATTTGGAAGCTAACGAAGCTGATTTGCCGAAGAAAATGGCAGGAGAAATGTATGTTTTGCCATCCACTTTATTCCATTGTGAAAAAACAAGGAATGACATTATAAAAAAATTTATATCTTTTCGTTTAAAAAGCGGAGAAAACAAAAAAACAAGGAAACGAAAATTTGATAGCAGGAGCATGGCATGGTAGAAATAAAATATATTAGTATCAGAAACCAAATAGATTATTATTAAACTAAACTTATGTCCATTTCCATTTTAGTGTTGTCCGAAAACTCATTTTTTCCACTTTTTCCCAAAAATGACTTTTTCAAAAAATCATAGCTTTTGAACCTCTGAACCGATTCAGATGATCAATAAATCTAATTGAAGCCAATGAGGTAGATTTTTAATAGAAAAAATATTGAAAAAAGTATTGAACTTGGAAAGAGGGTTCTAGAGAGGTGTTTTTTTTCGTTTTAGAGTCATTATTTTGTAAATTTAACATGTTTTAAGTCTTCGTTCAATATTCTTATGTGACTAGACTAGACCTATGCGACTAGAATCCTATCTTTCCGGTAAGTGTGATATTTTTTCAAAAAAGATTGGCTTATTGGCTTCAATTTAATATGTCGATCATCTCAATCAGTTCAGTAGTTCAAATGTAATAAATTTTTGCAAAAAATTATTTTTGGATAAGAGTGGAAAAATGATTTTACGGACGACCGGTTAACTTTGAAAAGACACTCAAAAACACAAAAAAGCCTATCTGATATCGAGATATGTTATGTAATAAATCCTCAGCTTTCAAGAAAAAACATAAAATATAAAAACATAAAAACAAAAAACATAAAAATAACAAAAAACAACTACAATCAATAGTTACGAAAACAAAATTCGATTTCTTGGCAAGCCTAATATTTTTCCAAAAAAGATTAATTGGCTTCAATTTGATATATCGATCATCTAAATCGGTTCAGTGATTCAAAAGTTATGAATTTTTAAAAAAGGCACTTTTAGGAAAAAGTTGAAAAAAATGATTTTTCGGACCACCCTAAAATAAGAAAAGGTCACCCTAACGAAAAAATAAAAAATACGGGTCTAATATTTTGCAATAAAGAAAGAAACTACCACTTTTCATGGTAATCTGAGGAGCACTATATCGGTTTGACATGAAATGGATGTATATATATATATATATATATATATATATATATATATATATATATATATATATATATATATATATATATATATATATATATATATATATATATATATATATATATATATATATATATATATATATATATATATATATATATATATATATATATATATATATATATATATATATTTAGATTAGAGATATATATATATATATATATATATATATATATATATATATATATATATATATATATATAAATTTTTCAATTCAATCAAAATATAGTAACAAAATAATTAGGTAAAACGTGTATACAATTCCTTCACATTTCCTCTAAACTAAGTATCGTAATATCAATTAAATTCATTTTTTTTCTAAATTCAATACAAACCCAACGTAATTTATTTTTATTGGCAACACTGGAAAAATCGACTTTGTTTACAAAATTTATCGAAATCGACCAATCAGAAATCAGAACGACTGACAGAAATTTGGTCCGTAAAAGACTCCCTATTGTCTGATCTTATCTTAGAACCAGCCGGGTGCTATGATTGATGCTAGGATCGTTAGCAAGATCTCAAGCAGAACTGTCAGTGGGATACCCAATTCATGTGAAAACAAAGAGAAAATGAGTGGGATGCTCGATATGTTGGCTCCTGCCAGTTAATAGGGGTTCTCTAAAGACGTTACCCGGGTGTGTAAAACCGTCATCTGATAGAAATATTTGTTTCTATCTAACCACAGCTAAGTCAGGGGTATTTATTCGTTAGTCCGGTACGATTCAGTTCTTATAATAGAAACATGGAATAAAAATTTAAGTTTTACTATGAACGGAATAATGTATTGCTGTAGTATTGTTTTAGTACTAACAACAATATACCTTCTTATTTTTTCGCAGGCATTTGCATCGTCCCAGGCTCCGGATTTGGCCAGCGCCCTGGCACCTTCCACTTCCGCACCACGATCCTACCCCAGCCGGCCAAGCTGAAGGAAATGCTCGGACTGTTCAAAGCGTTCCACGAAAAGTTCGTGCAGCAGTACAAGTAAAATGCCGAACCCATCCCATCGCCACCTCGCGCCATCAACCCCATATCGTAGTAGGTATATCACATCCCAACCATATGAACACACAAAACAGCAACCAACATATATGATGAACGTAAAGCGATTTGATCGGTGGATTTAGAATCCAGATGTTGTGGGTCCCTAGCTTATGTTTTGTTGTGACAAAATTGTCGTGTGCAAAAACATACAAAAAAAAAACTCAAACAGAAGCAATTTGATTGCTTGTAGCTTGTTGAATTTGTGTATTTTAATCTCTGCTTGAATGATATTATTGATAAGGGAAACTCAGCAGAGTAGAATAAAATTGCGTCCTTCCGTTTGCCATTTCACGCATCAACTGATGGTTGTATTAATTCGCTTTTCAAAATTCTCACCGCGTTATGCGAAAGGGGAAGGTGAGTGATATTATTATAAAAAAACTGGTCGCAAACCAACAAAGTTGGGGCGCTGAAAAAAAAATCTTCGAGAAAGACAATAATTATTTGATAATCTATCGCGTATACACACAATTGGCTGCCAACTTTCCGGTTTATAGAAAATTGTTAAACCTTTATAGCAATCTGTTTTAACCGAGTTCTTTGTAAGTGGATGTTGTTCTTGTTGAGAAAGAAGAAAGATTGGAAATCGTTTCGCCAATGCCACCACTATAAACTGTGAATAAAAAAAAAAGAAATGCGAAAGCAATGAAACACGCTCGAATTTTACTTGTTTTCAACATTGAAGAAGCGAAAATGTGCCCCGTTTATTGATTTACTTTCTTACACATTTAGAACTACATTTCTGGCCTTTCAACTATTTATGGATTAGTTTGTTCGTTTTTTTGTTTTTGTTTTTACTGTCTTCCTCTAATACATACAACTATTTACAGTCGGTTTGAATTCTTCTCCTCGAATTTATTGTATAAAATAATAATAATAATAATAATAATAATAATAGCTTATCTACTTTAAAAGTGCGCATCGTGCTTTTTCTTTCTGTCTCTGTCTTCGATTTCCGAGTGCGTTTCCATTTGCCTATTAGTCGGTGGCTGCGATGCTGCTGCTGTTTCTGCTGCTGCCGACCAGCCAATATCTCTCTAATCCTAAACAGTGGTACGGCGGGCGCTAGACGTGCAATTCTAGTTATATCCAACCATCATCATCATCAAATCTATTCGATGCACATAAAAACAACAAAGCTCTGATTCGACCTGCAGCAGCGTCTTCGTCTCATGTTGATTTGATCAACACAGATTGTTTCGGTGCGCATTCACACACGCTTGAAGTCCCCTTTTTTGGACTTTTGGACTTTATTCAATAGGAAAAAAATAATAATAATAATAACAATGAAGAAATAACAGTAACAAAGCGATTGGTTTTCTTCCCATTTTTTGTTTTGATATTTTTCTTTTCTGTTCGTTTTGATTCTCTAGTGCGTTTGTGAATTTCACTAGAATGATTTTTTTACTTTGTCCCCCCAAGTGTTCATTACGGCGAAACGCGTATTAAGATTTCCTTCGCTAATATCACGTTTTACGCTCCTTGTTGTTGTTATTATTATTATTATTGCCATAGTCGTCCTCGTCCTCGTTGTTGTTGTTGTTCGCCTGCGGTGGGTCTGCGTCCCGTTTAAGTAACTCATTGACTTTGTGCTCCCACATCTGTGGATTCGAGCGAACCTGGAATGTAGAAAAAAGAGATATTAAAAATTAATGCCTCAAAAAATACACACAGCACCCAATGTGCGGATTAGTGTTCTGTCAGATTAGAGTTTGAGCTTGAGCTTGGGTAGACTGTACAATTCGTAGTTGCTCTCCGCGATTGACCTGAACAAAAAACTTGAAAAAAAAATGCTATCACCCATTCAAAGTAGACGAGAAGATATTCAGAGGTGGGTTAAGCTGTCTTTAGTTATGCTGGAGAGCAGCGAGCGTGATAACTTGCTTCCCAGGTTGATAACCAGTGATGAGTCGAAAATTTCGACCTGGAATCATCATGACGTGATCCACTGGGAGGTATCGGATACACGCGAGACAACCAATCGGCACCGTTATCAGCATAGTGTTTAAGAAGTTAGGCAGATCCCATATCTCAACTGTAGGATACCGACACCCTTATTGCGCTGGAGACAGTAGTGAAGGCGCAGGAATTGGCGTACTCGCCAAACATAAGCCCAACAGATTATTACCTGTACAGGTCTATGCACAATCATATGAGGAATAGGGTATTCAGATCTAAGCAGAGTAGGCGAACCAGCCCAGGAGGCTGAAAGCCTCTCAAATAAAGAATAAAAAAAAGATCTAAGCAGAAGGTGATGGACTTCCTCACAGAGTATTTCAGCAGCTTGTCAGATTCATTCTTCGCTAGGGGTATAGACCAGCTCAAGAGTAGAAGGAGGTATGTTGTAGCAAATGATGGGAAATGCCGCAGGAACGAAAATGTCCACGGTTGTCCACGGTGGGGGAGAAGGGGGTTTAGATAATATCCACGTGGGCACGATAAATTTTCAAGCTGTGTTTTCAAGAATTATTGAACTTTTCGCCCACTCAGTATTTTGTGTTTTTTAAAAAAGGGTTGAGCTGCTTGAGTGCATCAAACATCCGTATTTTTCATATGGCACAATTTCTTCCCTGAAATGTGCATTCTAAAAGTCATTCATATAAACTGAGAGCGATCGATTGTTTTCCATTGATAGGAGAGAATCATATATTCCACTGGAATGCAGACACTATCGAAGAATGATACTATTGTATAATACACTCGACAAAGAAATAAGAGGAACAGAGTGTTAAGTTGAAAATTTTAAGTGATTTTGAAATGCTGTAACTCCGTGAAAAACCAACATACATCATTCAAAATCTTTAACTTCAACATTTCAAAGCTTCAGGTTTTGGAATATATTACGGATACATTGTTATCTTGGTGTGTGTGAATGTATTGAATAAAAATATAGGAACAAATAAAAACCCATCCTCTTTCTGTTATTTCAAGGTTTTTCGGGACTTTTAGTTAAATAAGTCAACAAAAAATCCAGTTAACCTTATCAACCAGTTTTCACTGGATTCCAAGAACTTTCCTGTAGAACCTTTCAATACAAAGTTATTTTTATTTGAATGAAAAAGTGTTCTTCGATGATTAATATCTCAATAAATGATGAACGCGCTGCAGTTTTGAAAATTCCAATAAATTGCGTGCAAAGTTAATTCGTTCATTCGATGAAAAAACAAACGAAATTTTATATAATTTTTTTGTATCGATTTTCGAAAAGTGCCAAAAACAGTTTTTCTACAGTGTTTTAGAAAGTCGTCTGTAATTTGGCAAATATTGCAAATATTCTAATGTTAGCACAACACTTTGAGCCTAGTATATCCTCAAAACCCCTGTGAATATAATGATACTTATAGCCATTCTTTTTAGCCAATCAAAAAATGTTTTGAGTAAATTAAAGAAGCACTCCATCGCAAATTGTGCCATAAGTACAAAATTCTATGCGTACCCTGGAATAAACGAAGTTAATAACTTTAGTTTTCATGCGTTTGTGTTGAAAATTAGAGCTTCAAATCTTGTATATCCTATATTCATGCCTTGATTTTTCACGTAATTCCAAAAATTACTTAAAAATTTCGACTTCACATTCTGTCCCTCTAATCTTTCTGTCGAATGTATTCAAAGCACGACTTTATTTTTGTATGCGCGGGTTTCGATTCAGCTTCCGCTCCTTCGTTTCTATTTATTGAGGTTTTGCGAAAATGAAGGCAAACAATACATTCTTTGATGCGTTGGCCATATCTCTGGAGATGTGTTCCTAGCAGTGATGCTCTTTTTTTACTGAAGTAATTTTTGCAATACAGATTCATTACAGATATCTAAAAGCACCGTTCATTAGAACCTGGTGCATAATGGTTCATAAAATGCTGCAATGGATGGGTTACATATTATTTGATCAAAAACATTTGATTGAATGCATCTCCATTTGCGATTCACTTCATCAACGCAACTAAAACACGTATCTGTTTTTGCCTTGAAGAAATCATACACTGTGTCTGGTTGAATTGGAAAAAAAATCTGCATTGCGAGTTCCTACTCTCCCAGATGGAATCCCCTATCATACGGGTCCTGCTCGGAAAATGCCATATCTCAATTGCTCGCCGTATTTACCAGATATTGACTTCTTTGGGTTATCATTTGTACAGGGTCCTGTAAGAACTGTGGCTCACCAGATAGCACAAACATACAAAACGGTGCATATATAACGGGTGTTAAATAAAAAATGAGAATTTTCTCAATACCTTTCAGTAACTCAAATAAAGAGCGTAAAATTTTCTTTCTCCAAGAGAATTGCTCTTTGGGCTCCCTAGAAACAGTAGGCGTGTTTGGTTTTGCTAGTTTGAATTTAGTCAAAGCAAAGATGGCGTCGAAACAGCACGTGCTCCGCGAACGCATTGTACGGTTCTAGGAAACGCATTTCCAGCAAGGAAAAAAGTTCACGGTGGCACATTTTAAGGAAGAAAATGCACCTGTCAGTACGGTATATCGTATCCTGGGTTCCCTGAACGTAGAGCGGAAGGTCGGAAGTGGTCGTCCGGTGACGATAATGACGAAGCAGAGGAAGATATCGTTAAAGAAACTGTTTGACAACAAGGACGCAACCAGCCTGCGTGACGCCGGTCGGAAATATGGCTGCTCCCACGTATTGATCCATCGGACCCTCAAGATGGAAGGAATCGTCTGCAGGAAGAAGACGAGGTCGCCGGAGTACACGGAGGAGCAGATTGAGACGGTTAAATCACAGTGTCGGTGGATGACCAAAAAATACCGCAGGACGTCTTTCGTTCTGGTCGACGAAAGCTATTTTCCGCTGTTCGAAACGCATGTTTCAGGAACTGATAATTACTACTCCAGCGACAAGTCATCCACACCGCCTGAAGTGAAATACAAGTTCAAGCACATGTTTGAAAAAAAGGTTATGTTGTACATCGCCATTTCCGACCGGGGCATTTCAAAGCCTTGGTTTAAGCCGAACGGTCTGGCAATCAACCAACAAATCTATCGAGAAGAGTGCCTCGATAAAAACCTGCTGCCGTTCCTGAACGAGCATCACGCGGATGGGAAGTACGTCTTCTGGCCGGACAAGGCGTCTTCCCATTACGCCAAGAAGACGCTGGCGTATCTTGAGGAGAAAAAGATACCGTTAGTGCCGAAAGATCGTAACCCAACAAACTTGCCCCAGTGCCGCCCAATAGAGGATTTCTTTGGCTCACTCAGTGCCCTAGTGTATAAAAAACAATTGGAGGGCCAAGGACACGAAGCAACTGACTACAAGAATCCGGAATTGTATCCGGAAAATGGACGTAAGTGCCGTACAACGTTCTTGTGAGAGCATCGCGACAAAGTTGCGTCGAACAGCAGACCACGGCCCTTACTCAAACATTCACTGACATTTTTTTGAAGAAAATACATTATGTTCTTAATAAAAAAATATTGAAATCGATGAAAAAAAATTATTTTTTTATATGTGATTGAAAAAATTCTCATTTCTTATTTAACACCCGTTAGGGTTGGGAAATAAATGTCGTATTTCTGATCGAAATTTGACGCTTTATTTAACATACTTAAAATTATCCAATTTAAGTCAAATATGCGCCGTTTTGTTCGCAAACTTGTTGCCATTTAGAAGGCGACTTAATTAATCCCCCCCTCCCCCTTATAAAATCCCCGCTCCTTATTTGCTAAAAACTCAGACAGCCAGTTTTTGCAAGCCTCTTTTGAGGCCAACTTAGTATCACCAAGAGCGTTTTGTTTTGTGGGTGCAATAGGACATCCCATCCGAGCTCCCGTAGCTTCTGGCGGGTCATCAAAGATGTGTTAGGCCGAGCGTTGTCCTGGTGGAAAACAACACCATTCCTATTGATCATTTCTGGCCGCTTCTGGTCAATCGCCTGCTTCAAACGGTGAAGCTGCTCACGGTAGAGAACCGAATTGAGGGTCTGGCCATAGTTGAGGAGCTCATAGTGGATGATTCCCTTCCAATCCCACCAAACACACAGCAAAACCTTCCTGGCTGTCAATCCGGGCTTGGCGAAGGTTTGGGCCGGCTCACCGCGATTCGACCACGACTTTTTTCGCTTTAGGTTGTCGTACGTGATCCACTTTTCATCCCCAGTCACCATCTTATTCAAAAATCGTTTCGTTTCAGCAGTGCATCACAGGCGTTGATTCGGTTTGAAAGATTTTTTTGCGTCAACTCGTATGGCACCCATACATACATTCAACTTGGATGATTTCAACGATTTCATCGGTTTTCACAACGATTGGCCTACCAGTACGGAGTGTATCTTCGACAGCCACTACACCATAACTAAATCTATCAAACCAACGCAGTGCTGTGCGAATCGTTACAGTATCGGGTCCATAAACTACACGAATTTTTTCGGCCGCCTTCGTTGCAGTTTCACTTCGCAGGTAGTAAAAACGTAAAATATGGCGAATTTCTTGCTTGGTGGACTCCATCTTTGACGCGCTATAACTTGAGACTGAAAAAGACAATCACAACACTGTTAAAACGACACTTGTAGCACAGATTGTCGTCTTTAAAAAGTCGTATAGTATGACCCAATGCGATAAGTACAACACAAGATATGTTTAAGTGTTGCCATATATTGACAGTCGTATATTGTCAATATATGGCAACACATTTCTTTTTCCCCAACCTAGTATAAGAAAAACATGCCTATAAAAATTATGCTTTTGATTTTTTCATTAAATCGGCACGAGTTTTCCGGGCAACCGAATATTTCCCACGATTAACGAATCTGTACAGAAAAATATTGGTTAATGAAATCATCAATCACGATGATAATGGAGGTGTTTTGTCTTGACTAGGTTCATTGTAGCCTCCACGCACTACCTAACCAAGTTTTTTGTAATGTAAATGGTGCTTAGACGAGAAAATATTCTTCATTAATAAACTAATTTTGATAGGTATGATGAATCTGTTTGAATACAACTATGAGTTTGAAAACTCAAAAAACTTAGGAAACGTGCGTCGGTCTCAAATAAAAATGTACGAGATTAGATGCATGAGTAATATTTTCATATGGACTTCAGCGGCCAAAAAAAACTAAAGACCTTCCCGCGCTCGGTAAACAATAAAAAATGACAACAAACTATTTAATAGTAACTAACATTTTTACCAATAAAAATATGGAATAAAACATAGAAAATTCAATTATTCTCTCTAAAAAATTGAGGGATGTCCACGTGGATAAGATGGGGAGGGTTATCAGGATTGCCCACGCTTGTCACGGAGGGGGAAGGGTCTGTCTAGAACCGTGCTTTTTCTGTCCACGTAGTATGTGGACAACCCCTTAGCATATTTCACTAATAAAATCATTCACCTTTTTTTGAATTTTTCATTTCTTACCTAATTTTTCTCAGAATATTTTCATGATGTACTGTATTCTATTAGTCAAATCATTTCATTTAATACAAAATTTGCAAAAATACATGGTAAGTAACCCACAGACATTCGAATGTACATTCAAACAGGTCAAGCTGAATGACACCATTGAAAAAAGGTAATCAATTTTTTTGAGGACTGCGGCCATCTTGAATTCGGATGTTTCATGATCTACTACGTTCTAATACTACTTGTAGTGACCTCAAATACAGACGAGTTTTGTTTACCCGAATTCAAGCCACAGAAATAAATGTTACTCGCACGATTCTTTGTACGAATCATGTGATTCATAAGTAAAATTTTTACGGACGAAGCGTGCCTTAGGAAACAGTTTCAATAAGAATTTATGGTCTTAATGGGAAAGATTCCTACTAGAGATAGGGGAAATCCAGCCAAGGATTTTACAATATGAAAGTGAAAACTTTCCATACTAATGGAAAATTCCACACATGGAGAAAGTAGAAGAATAAATAGAGAGTAGGTAATACAATTGGCAAGCTCCGCCTCTGGAGTTCAGTCGGTAGAAAAGAAGATAGAGTAAGGTTTCAAGAAGAGAAGCTCGAGAAATAAAGAAGGGCCTTGATTCATAGCACAAAATAATAAGTTGTTTTCATTCTTAGAGAGTTGAAAAGTGTCTTGGACCGCTCGGTCCGTTTCACACTTTCATTTGATACCCATATTGATGGGGTATTGAAGAAAAAATATACACCGTTTCACCGTTTTGTAGTGGTGGTTATTTTGGATTTGAATTTTTTATAAACAACTATGTTCTACTAATCATTCCCTTTCATTTGATACTGATATTGATGAGGTTTAAAAAAATATATATTGCGCCATTTTGTGGTAGCAGCCATTTTAGATTTTCATTTTTTTATGAATGAATGTGTTCTACTAAGGGTGCTCATACACTGTTTGACCAATGCCAAATATTTGACTATTTTTGACAGATAAAATTTGATCAACGTGTACTGATCAAATATTTTCGACGCAAAACACGTCCTGCAAATATTTAGTACTTGTTTGCTTAAACTTTTTTAGACCAATTTGTCACACACTGACGTACGTTAAATATTTCAATTAAATTTTTTGTATTTTTGATGTTTGGTATTTTTTGCACTGTTGATAAAGAGATGCCAGATCTTTTTTATTGTATTTTTTATTCATTCATTTTCAAATCATTGGAAATATGTTTAATTTAATTTCTATTTGAATCGTTCAGCCGAGTTGGTCCTTCTTTTTATTTTATCAACCCCAATGAAATAAATCAATTAATTTTTAGCCTGAAATACATTGAAAAAAATAGAGCAACACGGATTAATTTGTGCACCTGACATTCATGTCCGAAAGTAAACATTAGTAAACATTTCGCAATATGACCGAAAGGTATATTTTTTATTATCTATATAAAATTTTTTCAAAGTATGTATTATAGACGCAGGGGAGACTGTTTCGTTGGAGATGGAAGCAAGTATCCTAAAGATAACTTCTGCGGGGAGTGTTAATGCAACGGGAAGTGGCAGAAGGATGGAGCCGGTGAACAGCAGTTTGTGTTTCTCCTTCCTCTCTTTCTTCCGGCAGCAGAACACAATCATCCTGGATAAGAACACCCAGCCGAAGGAGAAAACTTTTCCGTCGCTATCGAACCTCGAGCTGCTGTGGATAAAGCACTGTGATATTGCCAGAGTCCAAAACTGGGTCCACCGAATCCGGGACTGCTGTCCGTCGCTTCAGTATCTGTCGTTGCTAGGCAATCCCGGCGTGACGTCGTCCTTCAACTATACCCTCAAGTACAACTACCACCGCATGATGCTGATCAGTATTCTGCCCCAGTTGCGCTATCTGGACGACGCCGAAGTGACCGAGGCTCAGCGGGTCCAAACGAAGCAATTTAGACACAACTTCAATCTCAGCCAAACACCGTTCAATATCTTCGAAAGCATCGGCCGGTCGGAGTAGAGCAGAAGCAGGAAGAAGGCTTTAGCGACAAGGGGACAGGGTGGCGGTTTCGGAGCAGACCAGAAGCAGGAAGAAGGCCGTAGTGACGAGGGGATAGTGTGGCGGTTCCGGCGATTCTTGAAGCGATTGACTGTTTATTTCGTTTCGTATGTATTCGAATAGTATGACCATCAAGCTGACAGAGTATGCAATCAGCCCCAAAGGATCAACATTGGCAGACTTTTTAGAACTATTAATGTTTGGCTGCACTTCGCCGGCTCTGGAGTAGTTATTGCTCCGAAGTTTGACCGAGAAGTTGGGCAATAGTATCTAGCTACGTTATTCGATGATAATTAAGCCACTTCATACAGCGATTTGTAGCGTATTCTTTCATTTGAATTTTCTGCAAGGAATGAACAGTGTGCAATCTAATATGAGTAGGCCTTGCTATGTATAATAATAGAGAATCAGAATATACTGGACTATCGAACGAACAACACGTGTTTAATCAGTGGTCAGCAAATAGAATCCGAATACCGAGGTACCACATCTGGCGACGAGGATTAATCGGACTTGATTGAAAAGTTGGTAAGTCATAAGAAATCGAAAAGATTATCTGATACGATCAGGATCCACTGCGTTAAGCAGGACACTCCGCTGCTAAAAGCAGGGAAAGGCGTAAAAGCCTGAGTTAAAAAAAAAAAAAAAAAAAAAAAGATCCACTGCATCATGCAGGACACTCCGTTGCTAGTAGCAAGGAAAAACGAAAAACAAAATCTGTTGCCAAGAGCATGGAAAACCAATGAGTGAAAAAAAAAAAAGAAGGCTTGCCTAGATCGAAAAAAAAAAAAAAAAAAAAAAAAATGTTTTAAATTCAACAGCTTTCATTAGTTACCTTGACAACCACCACTGTTGTGCATTATTATTTTTTTCAGAGCGGAAATTATCGGAAATGGAAAATTGGAATATAAATCCTTTCAAATTCAATCATCTTCCCGAAACATTAACCCGGAAAGAATGGATAAGGTGGAAAAGGAATTTTGAAGTCATTGTAGCTGCAAGTGAAGAGAGAAACGCATCCAGGCTGAAGAACATATTGCTAGCAAAGGGAGGTTTAGAGTTACAGGATCTATTCTATTCTATTGATGGAGCGGATGTCGAGGAAGACAAGGAACGAGGAATCGACCCTTACAAAATAGCAATTGAAAAACTCGATCAACACTTTTTGCCGCAGCAACACGATTCATTTGAACGGAATGAATTTTGTAAATTAATACCCGCAACTACTCAGGATGGATCTTGCGAAACGTTGTCAAAATTCTTGATGCGATGTTCGGAACAGGCGAAACGATGTGATTTTGGGAACACGAGTGTAGAGAGTCGGGAATTAAGGATTATTGATAAGGTAATATACTATGCACCAACGGAACTGAGAGAAAAGTTGTTACATGAAGAAAAAGTGACGCTTTCACAACTCACACGAATGGTGAACTCGTTCGAATCGATTAAACAACAAGCGAAAACAATTGCGGGACCTGGATTTGAAAACGCGCCATTAACTACAACTGATAACGTTGAACGAATCAACAAACTCAACAATTCAATAAAACATAACCGTATTACCTGCTATCGTTGTGGACTGCTTAATCACCATGCAACTGACCGTGAATGTCCGGCCCGTGGAAGGAAATGTGAAAAGTGTCACAAGATAGGTCATTATGCAAAAGTATGTCGATCAGTACAAAATTTCAAACGGCGATACGAAGGACCATCGGCGCATCGTCCAGAGAAGCGAACCAGATATGGAAATGTCCGTGCTATCGTGGAAGAAGAAAAACCTCATCTAAATGAATCAGAAAGTTTCATTTTTAACATCGGTGATGGCGACGAATTTTTATGGACTAAGATTGGAGGAGTGTTGATCCAGGTGTTAATTGATTCAGGTAGTTCAAAGAATATTATCGACGATGCAACCTGGAAATATATGAAGAAACAAGGATTAAGAAGCTGGATTCCACAACAAGTTCCTAATACAATTCTTCGGGGATATGGTCGAGAAGCAAAGCCGTTGAAGATAGTGAATGTGTTTGAAGCAACCATTACAGTAGAATCAGGAAGCAGTAAATTTGAAACAATCGCAATGTTCTATGTTGTGGAAGGCGGTTTGCAGTCACTACTTGGAAAAGAAACTGCAAAGTGCTTAGGAGTGCTGAAAATTGGATTTACGAATCCTGAACAATCAATCAACGCGGTAGTTCCTATAGCGAATCGACCATTTCCTAAGATGAAAAATGTTCGAGTAAGGATTCCTGTTAATCAAGACATCACTCCAATAGTTCAAAGAGCTCGTCGTCCTCCTATTGCGTTACTCAGTCGGATCGAAGAGAAATTAAATGAACTGTTGATACGCGACATCATCGAACCTGTATCGGGTCCATCGCCTTGGGTATCACCATTGGTAACCATTGTGAAAGATAACGGCGATCTTCGGCTTTGTGTGGATATGCGAAGACCAAATCAAGCAATTCAGAGAGAATACCATGTGATGCCTACGTTTGAAGATTTTCTGCCTCAATTCAAATCAGCAAGATTCTTTAGTCGATTAGACATCAAAGATGCCTTTCACCAAGTAAGAACTCTTAAAGAGTAATAATAATAATAGTAGTAAAATAGTCAAACATTTCGGGAATATCTACTATATGAATTGTGCATTTTTATATATACTTAGTATGTTCATAAAATTGTATTTTACTTCAATTTCTCAGATAGAACTGGAAGAATCATCACGATATATAACAACCTTCATTTGTCATAAAGGATTATTCAGATATAAACGCCTAATGTTTGGCATTTCCTGTGCTCCAGAAATGTTCCAGAAAATTTTGGAACATATTCTATCGGAATGTGATAATGTTGTAAATTATATAGATGACATAATCGTCTCGGGAGACACTGATGCAGAACATGATGCAGCGTTGAAGAAAGTGCTCCATGTTCTGGAAAGCAGGAACATATTGCTAAACAAGGACAAATGTATTTTCAAAGTCAAACAAATCGAGTTTCTGGGTCATCTGATTTCATCGGAAGGAATTAAGCCAACTAAAAGTAAAATTGAAGCACTGCAAAAGTTTCGCGAACAAAGAAACTCTGAAGAAGTTAGAAGCTTCTTGGGTCTAGTAACATACGTGGGAAAATTTATTCCTGATTTAGCTACAATAACGGAACCTCTAAGGCAGCTTATATGCAAAAATAATAGGTTTACATGGGAAAGAAAACATCAAAGCAGCTTTGACCTTTTGAAAAGCATGATTGCTAATGTAAAAACGCTTTCATTTTTCAATAATTCTTTGAGAACTCGAGTTATAGCTGATGCTTCTCCAGTGGCTCTAGGTGCAGTGCTTGTTCAGTTTGAAGGAAGAACGGATGCTAATCCACAGATTGTAAGCTATGCAAGCAAAAGTCTAACCATAACCGAGAAACGATATTGCCAAACGGAAAAGGAGGCGCTTGCACTGGTATGGGCAGTCGAAAAATTTTCAGTTTATCTCATCGGTAGAGAATTTGAATTAGAGACCGACCATAAGCCGTTGGAAACCATATTTTCGCCTTCATCCACGCCTTGTGCTCGAATTGAACGATGGGTGTTGAGGCTTCAATCCTTCAAATACACTGTGAAATATAGGAAAGGTTCTGATAATATTGCTGACTCGCTCTCTAGACTGGTGATAGCAGAGGATCCTGTTGAATTCGAGAAGGACAATCATTTTTTAGTTCTAGCGGTACAGGAATCAGTAGCGGTGGACGTAGGAGAGATTGAGAACGCTACAAGAACAGACCTCGAACTCAAAGCTGTTCGAGATTCACTCGTATCAGGAAACTGGAGCAACGTTTTAGTGAAGTCGTATGAACCGTTCCGGAATGAATTGGGTTTAATTGAAGACACAATTGTAAGAGGGAATAAACTTGTTGTACCTCGGGAACTTCGTCAACGCATGCTGCAGCTCGCTCATGAAGGCCATCCTGGGGAATCAATCATGAAAAGACGATTAAGAGATCGCGCCTGGTGGCCAGGCATGGATCGCGAGGCAAAGGATTATGTTTCATGCTGTGAAGGTTGCCAGTTAGTCGGAATGCCAAATAAACCGCTCCCGATGAGCAGACGAGAATTGCCAACAAAACCCTGGATAGACGTTGCAATCGATTTCATGGGTCCTTTGCCATCCGGAGAGTACTTGCTGGTAATAGTCGACTATTTCAGTAGATACAAAGAAGTAGAAGTTATGTCAAGAATAAATTCTCGTGATACTGTTGAAAAGTTAGCCAAAATATTCACGAGACTAGGATATCCAAGGACAATAACGCTTGACAATGCCAGACAATTCATTGGAAAAGAGTTTGGAGAATTTTGCAAATTAAACGGGATTGTACTAAATCATACCGCGCCATATTGGCCTCAAGAAAATGGGTTGGTAGAGAGACAAAACAGGTCACTCTTGAAGCGGCTACAGATCAGTTACGCATTGAAACGAGATTGGAAGAAAGACTTGAATGATTATTTACTAATGTACTATACAACTCCTCATTCAACAACCGGTAAAACTCCAACTGAAATGTGTTTCGGTCGTACGATCAGATCCAAGTTGCCTTCAATCGAGGATATTGAAACTACACCTCCATCATCAGAGTATCGAGATTTGGACAAAATCAATAAAGAAAAAGGGAAAATAAGGGAGGACAGAAGGCGTCATGCTCAGGTTTCAGACATCCAGAAGGGAGATACTGTGTTAATGGAAAATCGTTTACCATCCAACAAATTAGCCACAACGTTCAATACAGCTAAATACACTGTGCTGGATCGCGCTGGTCCGAGAGCTACAATACAGGATCAAGATACAGGAAAAACATTTCAAAGAAATGTCGCACATTTGAAAAAAATTTATCCCTCCATTTACAGAAGCAGCAACTACATCAATTACCACTGCAGGTTCAGAAGAGGACACAGCACCATCGACATCCAGCAATGGTTCAATAATGCCATATGTATTGACACCTGCAGTTGAAACAATGCAAGCAGAAGATCAAGCTGAGAGAATCATTTCATCAGATGAAGAAACTTTCCAGGGATTTGATAATGTAGAGTTAAGTGATCATTATAAAACGAGAAGACTACCTGCGAGATTTAACAATTTTATTGTATAAATGATTTGATTAGGTTGACTGAAATATGATTCAAAAACATTATATAAAAAAAAGGAGATGTGCAATCTAATATGAGTAGGCCTTGCTATGTATAATAATAGAGAATCAGAATATACTGGACTATCGAACGAACAACACGTGTTTAATCAGTGGTCAGCAAATAGAATCCGAATACCGAGGTACCACAAACAGCAATGAGTATTATTACAAATCACTTCTAGGAGACGTCTCCAACAAAGAATTGCAGCAAACAATTGACACAGTGTTTTTTTCTGTGTTAGCTGATGGGAATTCAATAGATTTCTTCGATAGAAGCTACTAGAGATTTCTAGAGCAAAAATATTCAATCAGAATCTCCTCGAAGGCGCAGTAAGAGAAACCTTATGATGTGTTCAAGTGAATTTTGATTGAACTATATAGGAGTAGTTCGATGATTAATAGGTTCATTTTGAATACCAGTATAAGGTTGACATGGGATTCCGACAATTAATTTAGTTTATTCGAGTTACCACTAAATCTAAATATTTTTCCGTTTCCGTTTCGCACTTTTTGACCCACTCACTCACCCAGATGCTGCGGTTACGGAACTGTTTTTGTTTTTGTCTATTTTCCACAATTAAAGCTGCATTGGCCAGAGCTACTGCTATAGCGCCATATGATGCTACTGTTGAAGCCATTTTCATTTATAAATATGTTCTTCCTTGAAAAATGACAGCGGACGCACACAAAACAGTATCCGACTCGACAAACAGTGTACTATGTGATAACCGTGTTCGTCATTCATTCCAAACAGTTGTATTTCACCAAACAGTTTTATGTTAAATTATTGGCAAAAAACAAATAGGTGTAATTATGATTGTAAAATATTTTTGTCAAACATAAAATTTGTACTAAATTTTGACCAAATTTTTTCTGTCAAAAAGTGTCAAATATTTGAGCTTCGGTCAAACAGTGTACGGCCACCTTAAACAAGCCGTTTTATTTGATACCCATATTGATGGGGTTCTGAGAAAATATGTAATCCGCCATTTTGGATTTGCATTTTTTACAAATAACTGTATTCTACCCTTTCATTTGATACCTATATTGATATGATTTTGAAAACAATATATATGGCCCCATTTTGTGGCGGCGGCCATATTGGATTTGCATTTTTCATAAATAGCTACTATCCAAGCGCTTTCATTTGATACCCATATTGATGAGACTTCGAAAAAAACAAAAAAAAAAAAAAAAAAAATATATATATATATATATATATATATATATATATATATATATATATATATATATATGCGTTGTACTAATCAAACCTTTTCATTTGATACCCATATTAATGGAGTTTTGCAAAATACTGCTCACCTTGTAAGTATTCTCCTGCACGTACGAGTCCGGTTTCCCATAATCTGGCGGGTTGGCGTACGGATCGTAACCAAGCACCGACAGCATCGGGGCTATATCGGCCATATCCCGCACAACGTCCTCCGGTATGTGGCCTACCCACTTGGAGAGAGCCTCCAGATTCACCGGTTTTATCACCTGGTCCGATGAACGTTCCACTCTGAAAATGAGAAGTATTTCCCCGTTATTTGATTCGTCTTGAATGGCTCAGGATTCGGGCATATCTACTTGGATAACGCCACACCGTTCTCCTTATTGATGAACTCTTCATGGTGCAGCACCGAATCGTTCCAGGGGATATCCAAGAAGTGGAGAATTTTCCTCATCGACTCCTCCGGATGGAGCACCAGCTGTTCGTAGTACACCGTCAGGCATCGATCCTTGCCAATCTCCTTGCACTGCTCGTGCATCGTCTGTATCGCCTGGTTCCACTTGGTCATACACTGCCGATAGTTGCTCAGGTCGAACCCGGTGATGGTAACCTTGCGCGAAATGATCGAATGTACCGTCGCCCGACCGTCGCGTGCCATGAATAGGAATTTAGCCTAAAAATAGATACGAACATAAGCAGATGTGTGATGCTTGCGGATAACCTGTGACACCAACCTGTGGAAACAGCTCGATAACGTAGGAACCCATCTTGAGCGTGAGCGGGTCTTTATTGCACAACCGTGGCGCCGGATCGCCATGTTTGGCAATGATCTCCAAACAGAACTGAGCGATCGCACTGTTCAGCACCTCCTTCGTGATGCCGGCCTCGACCAGCCGAACCGATTCCTTCTCGGATTTCATCCAGTGCGAGCGCAGCTGCAGAATGCGGGGAATGACCCGTGTTTCCTGGCCGCATCTGCAAAAAACAGAGTATATTTGTTTGTTTCAATTATATTGACTGCCAGCAATCAGGAGTGTGGGTATCGAAACATTAGCAACGTGAAAACGTGTCGCAAGTGTTCAATTAGTTTGCATCTGTTGTGGCACTGCGAACAGTTACTTGAAATTAGTAAACGAATGCTCAGTTGAGAACCGCGTCACCCTCTCTCGTCGCCGATTGTTGCACTTTGTGGTGACGAAAAGTGGACCGCGCGATGCATAGTGCAACCGGCTGCCGGCAGTAAATTATAACCAGAAATAGTTCGCTTAATTGTTGTTATGTACACTTGGTGGTCAGTTGCATGCATTGTTTTAGCGAAACGTTGCCATCGACGATTAGTCTACTCGCCATAAGTTTGGTTTTCATCAGTCAACTTCGAGAAAAATGTTGCTGATTAAGATAGAAAGGCGAACAGTTTTTGTCTCGTCAACTGAGTAAACAAATTCTGTACCGCATTGAAAGCAGGAATTTTCTACACAAGATGGCCACAGAACCGGGAAAATGTCATGAATTTGAAATTGACCGGGAAAACCGGGAATCATTTTATAAAACCGGGAAATAAAAGCGCTTACAACTTAGCTGACGCAGATGTCAGTAGGTAGTAGGTAGGGTTAGTAGGTAGTAGGGTTAGTAGGGTATTAAAAATAACATAGCGCTTTTGGTCCCGAACCCGAAACAAAAACCATCAATGATTACGAAAACAATTTTATTGGAAGTGGAATATTTTTTCAAAAAAGACTAGTTCAAATCGATATGTCGATCATCCAAACCGATCGAGTAGTTCAAAAGTTATGAATTTTTTAAAAAGGTTATTTTTGGAACAAAAAGGGGAAAAAATAATTTTACGGACCACCCTAAAATAGAAATGGGCAAAAATAAAAAAAAATAAAAAATACGGGGCTAATTATTTCCGATGAGCTTGAGCTTGAGCTTGGGTAGACTGTACACTTCGTGATAGCTCTCCGTGATTGACCTGAACCAGCGAAATTGCACAACGAACACACAGAATGACGCTTGGGAGTAGCAATTCATTCTCATTGTGCAAGTTTCGGTGATTTGAACTTTGAATAGTCAACAACGAAGCCGGCCACGTCCTTACAGTCACCAGGGGAAGGTAAAGAATGTTAGTATCATGGAAGGGATAGTTGTTAGTGGGAAAAGGTAAGAGTCCGGATTCACTGTGGTAGGTGATGTGATTATGTAAATACGAACTACCGACCACTTGACGAAACCAAATTCCAGAGATCTTATGAGTAGCACGCGGCAGAGATTATCTTTAGGTATCCTGAGAAGGAAAACCTGTAAAGCTAATAGGATCGGCTATATATTCTGTTATTTATCACACGTAAATTTATCGAGCTCCAATCACGACGGACTAGAGTTATTTTTGGGAAACCTGAGAAGGTAACCGAGAGAACTCCTCTAAAACCAATAAGACCAGCGATATATTCCGTTATTCATCGCGCAGACACCTATTGGATGCCACCAGCGAAGAGGAACTACAACAACAATAATCGCGCTCGCTATAAAAATGGGGCGCGCTGCCCGAGAATGGCCATTTTTCAATCGACCACCGCCACGTCAACATTGGAGGAACCAAGAAGAAGCAGCCGAACCACACGAGAAGAATAAACAGTTGTAGACGAAAGAAGAAATATATACTTTAGACTAGCTGACCAGGCAAACGTTGTTCTGCCAAATAAATTATTTCTAGTGAATATTTTGGGTGTTGAATAAAACACACTAATGTATTGTAAGTGTTTATTTCGATAGTTGGAGAGCGGAGGCTCTGGTCGGATGATGCACCGTTTCACTGGGGGAAACGTGCCAATGGACGCTTGAACATAAAGTCCACAGCGGAAACACTCTTGGAAATAAGCTTTCACACAAAGAAAAACACTATGCGACAGGTTTGCAGCATAAAAACATACGATCTCCTTTATTTCACCTTTGACAGGATTCTAAACTCTCACTCTAGATGTTTGGTTGGGAAAAAAACACGTTTCAACACGTTCACGTTCTGCCTCACTCTTTTCTTGTTGTTTGCTGCTTTGCGGTTGGAAAAATACTGCCTCTCATCGTTGCTCTCTCAGCTGGCAGGAGAATAACATAGGGGTGGGGGTTGCGATGGAATTTCGATTATCTCTTCAGGGACTGAACAGTAAGTGTGTTTGAATATTTTAACGATCTTTAAAATAAATCGAATGTGACCGATAAAAAAACGAATTAAATGATTTGAACGAAAGGTTTTATGATGTTTCTTGGTGTATTTCATTAACGTAACTGACATGTTTGAAAAGTTAAACGTCAACTGAAAAAAGTAATATAAGTTTGTCGTAAAGTAGAAAAAATGAAATATAAAAAATCAATATTTATTGCTGTCTCCTTGTTAGAAAATACGAGCATGTGATTTTCAACATGGCTTAGTTTATAACAGCTTGGTCTCGTTCATAAATTGGAAAACGTTCAAATTAATCGGCCTGTTTGGAATCGCGTTATTTTATCGTTGTCATTCAATCGAGGAGTATTCACATCGGTAATCTAAGTTTGAAACACAGCTATATTGCTTCCTTTATTCATGGATGTTTTTATTACTCTTCACCGATTTGTAGAACTCAATATTCATATATGCATATGAGTGATCGGATTTTACAATTCGATCGAAATCGACTTTTACACTCTTAAATTCGTTCGCCTTGTCGCGAAACAATGGTCAAAATAAGTTGTATTCAACAGAATACAACCAACAATATGTGGGGACGAATACGATCGAACTTCATTTTGTGTTTGAACACACGCGCAATGTCATGACAATGCATTGCGCTTTGGCCTGGCTATAACTAAAGCTGTGTCGGCGTTGCTCATAATAGTGTCTCGCAAGTGAATGTATTATTCCTCGCACCGCTTTTGTTGATTGTGTAGTAAGAATTGCAGTCGTTCAATCTCTACCTTCGCGTATATGTCGATCATAAATTGTTGGCACAGCTTACGATATCTTGAATTAGCGTTTCTTGACCATGTCAAATCACCATATGATAAACATAAAAATCCTTCGAGCGCGCCCTCTGTTTGTTTCGTCGCATGTTCATAAATATTAAATCAAAATGAGAAATGATGTTCATAATGAATTAAGTATCTGTGACGGGGTCTCGATGGTCTTATGTTTATGCAAGAGATTTTTCGTTAAAGAAACCCTTCTGACTTGCACTGTAGTCACGCGTTTTCTTGAGCTTGCCACTCCAGAATACATTCAAGGCGTATTCTTCGTCATAGAAATATCAACTATTTACTGATTAAATATGACGCAAGTAGTACTACGTTGAGGAGGCAAACCTTGGGAACGTTAGTGCCATTGAAGAAGAACATAGCGAGGGTCGTATGAACGGTGTGTGTCAACGATGAATTCCAGATTATTGTTTTTTCTTCGCATTAAATTTCTCGTGTCACCGTGCTATCATGATTCCAACAGCTCTTGTGCTTTGGATCTACACACGTGCTCTCCAGCTGATGTTTTATCAAGGTTGATGGCAATAGCGTGATTGTCATTTTGTAATCCGAGCAAATGTGATTTGAAGAATTTCGATAACTCATTGTGCTCATTCAAAAAGGCTTCCAGCTTGTCGGAGATGCTCCCTTCTTCTTGAATGGCGTTAACGTTCCCTGTGGAACTTTTGCCGTCTCAACGTATTCATTAACTAGCGTCGTTCATTAATACTTGGTTGAGATTTCTATGCCGAATAACACGCCTTGAATGTACTCTAAAGTGGCGTGACCACAGTGCAAGCCGGAAGAATTTTCTTTGACGAAAAATCCCCCAACCAGAACGGGAATCGAACCCGAACACCCGGCATGATAGTGTGGGACGCTAACCACTCGGCCACGGGTGCACGGAGATGCTCCCTGCTTTAGATGAATTGATGTTACTTGTGAATTTGTAGATGGATGTTCAATGAAGCGGGCGTTACGCCATCAGTCATTGAACAACTTAAATGAATTCGTTCTGTTGAAAAAACGAACAACGGTTAAATTATTAGAATATTTTTGACACAAAAATAATAAAATCGCAATTAAAAATAGGGAATTGGGATCAAAACTTAAGGTTATATGTATGGTATGAAGTCAAATTTTTGAAAAAAAATATCCAGATCTTTTTTTCTGCATAGAACCACCCTATTCGGTATTAAATGTGTGGTTATCGGTATCCTACCGGTATCATATATAGTTTACAAACTATTCTCATACCTACCAAGTATTTTGAGTATAATTTCATCAAAATCGGTCGAGCCGTTTCGGAGGAGTTCGGTAACAAACACCGTGACACGAGATTTTTATATATATAGATTTACTGTTTTCCGACATTTTTTCTCTACAACCATCCTAAAGAATTTACCCAAGAGCCTTACTCAGGACTTTCCGATCGAACGAATCAACCCGCTTCCGACCACGACCGCCGAAGAGAACTCCATCCGTTCAACAAATTGGGCCCGAGCTCAGAAATTCCCAAAGATACGCCACAACTAGATCTTTGTTCCCAGACTGAACAGCCGTCGTTACTAAGAAGATAATTGCTGGCTGAGATTTTTAGCTCGGAATCCGAGCCATTCGTTCCGTAAACCAACATCAGCAGTGAGAGTTATGGGGTTCAATAAGCCAACCGCGAAAAGGTACTTAAGATCAAGCAGGTTAAGGACAAACTCTTGTTGCTGGTCAGGATTAAACACGGGAGTTTTGATTCCAGCTTAGGTGAACATCCACTGGTGATGGGGCCGATGAGGGTTGATCGTGGTACGCCATGAGGCTTGACATGCCTTTCTCGAAAAATACATCGAATGTATCTTTCAATATTTACTCATTACCAAATTGTGCTAAATAATATATTTTTGCTATACACAGTAATTTCACAAAACTCACAAAAACGAGTCACTTGACTCGCTGTGGTAGGAATAGGTTTACATGAAATATCGGTAGGTCATTAGGTATCGGTAGGCACCTTGGTTTTACCCCGAACGGTGATGAAACTCCAAAACAAAACTTTTGAGCATTTATAAGCAAAAAAACCACCCGCTGTCTCTCAGATGAATAAGGCTCACCAAAAGTATTCAACTTTACAACATTTTGCGACTAGAACACTCAAACCCCACTAGCGAAATTTTACACGGATTGTTTCCAGTTTGTTGATCGGTTTTGTTTTGACAGAAATGCGACTTCAGCAGCTGTGTGGCGACTCGAAACGTATAGAATGGCAAGTGTGTATAAAGGGTGTAGGAAACTTTGCAAAAAAATGCTATTAACTAGAAAAGTCAGAGAATGTCGGTTTTATCCCACTAAACAGTACGACAGAAAGCATTATTCGAAGATGAACGTTCTGCGTATTGGTAAAGACGAAACGCTTACAACGTAAAATGTCGTATTGAATAGAGCTTGAGCTTGGGTAGACTCTACACTTCGTAGTTGCTCTCCGTGATTGACCTGAATCAGCGAAAATGCACAAAGAACACACTGAATGGCACTTGGGAGTAGAACCTATTCTTATTGTGCGAGTTTCGGTGATTCGAACTTTTATTAGTCCTGGAGAACCAAAAGTGTTGCGTCTATAGCATGGTTCCCATGCGATTATCATGAAAGAGATAGTCATTAGTGGGGAGAAGTAAGAATCAGGATTCACTGAGGTAACTGATGTGATTATGTAAACGCGAATTATTGCTCATTCGACGAAACGGTATTCTTGCATTTAAAGTCGAATGTGAAGAAGGTATTTTATGTTTCTGTTATCTTATGTTTCACTATATATTATTGGTATGAGAAACACTTCGTTCGAAAGATAAAATGTCTACGCGTTATATGCTTATTACTTAGTTTAAAAATTGATTCGCAAGCAAGCTATTGAAATCACAAAAATCTGTATATATGCGAGTGCCAGTTCGAAAATCCTCTCAGTTATAATTGTACAGCGAAGTTTGAATTACTTTGAAGCGAAGGAGTTTTTTTTTTGTTTTTTTATTTATAACTAGCATACAAACTTCGTCCCGCTCAAAATTTGTTTTTTGTTATCAATACCTTCAAACATTTACGTTTTCTTACTAAGCGCAAGTTCATGAGTCCAACCGCAGAACTGTTCATTGATTGATTTTCTAATCGACCCCGTTGAATTTACCTTTTACTAAAAAATTCCTAATACATCTACCAAAACTCATCATTATAATATCAGATTATTTTCAGACGCAATCCTCGTTCAAGATTTTTCAACCACTTGCAAATAACATGTTTCTCCGTTACATGGAATAAATGTTTGATACAGAAAATATGATAGAATAAAGACAGACCCCTCCCCTCTTCTCCCCTTAGAGAGGCGGGAGAAGTGTCTATTCACCATAGAAACGTTTCGTGCCCCCTAAAATCTTCACATGCCAAATTTGGTTCCGTTTGCTTGATTAGTTCTTGAGTTATACAGAAATTTGTGTTTCATTTGTATGGGAGACCCCCTTAGACCCCCCAAATTTAGTTCCGTTTGCTTTATTAGTTCTTGAATTATGCGGAAATGTATGCTCCCCCTCAGAGAGACGGGAGGAGTGTCTATTCGTCATAGGAAGGTTTTGTGTCCCCTAAAACCTTCGCATGCCAAATTTAGTATTTCCTTGATTAGTTTTCGAATCATGCAGAAATTTGTCTTTCATTTGTATGACAGCCCCACCCTTAGAGAGGGGGTTGAGTGTCTAACCACCGTGAAAACATTTATTGCGCCCTTAAACCTCCACATACCTAATTTGGTTTCATTTGTTTGATTAATTCTCGAGTAATGCAGAAATTTGTGTTTCATTTGTATGGCAGACCTCTCCCCCCACCCCCTAAGACAGGGGGGAGGAATATCTAACCACCATAAAAACATTTCTTGCACCCTAAAACCTTCACATGCCAAATTTGGTTTCGTTTGCTTGATTAATTCTCTAGTAATGCAGAAATTTGTTTCATTTTTATTGTGTTAGACGTATTTGAGAGTGATGACATTTTCTGTTATTTTTAGACTCATTTAACCCTTCACGGTCGGAATTAATTTCCCTTGAAAGAGACGCTCTTATCTTTCCATGCTAATAATATTTAGTTTATGCCGAGAACCGTTACCTATTATTCATAGAAACTCCTTATGCATTCTAGAAAAAGTTAACTGGACATTAAAATTCGTTTAGAAAAAATGTAAACTATTACATCGTTGAATAAAGTATTCAGTATGATTCCTTGCTGTGGTGGCTGAGAGCAGATAAACGACCGCAAAGGGTTAATGTAATAAAACGGGATGACAAAACATGGGCTAAAAATCAATTTTGGGTGTACTTGGAACTATACCCAACAATCCTATTCTCATTCAACGGAACGTAATATTCGTGGGCTGTCCAAAAAGTATTCGATCTCGGGATCTCGGGTCCAAAAGGGGGGAAAAAGAAACCCAACAATTTTGCACAAAATTGAAAGCATAGACTGTTCCGTTTTAGATTAAATATGCGCCGTTTTTTTTCGAGCACTTCTAATCAAACAACTGTAACTTTTTTTAGCTGCCCGAATCAATTTTTCATAAACAACCGTCTATCCGCCTGTTTAATAATCAAAATAACCCATTTTCCTCTCGTAGCTCTATGAAGGTGATTATTTGCAATGCAATGTTTTATGTACCACTTTAAAGTGAACTCTTTTTAATGTTCATCAATTGTGTACGTTTAACTGATAAATAATAGCCCTCTTATCAACACACACCCATCTCACTTCGCTCCGGAATCTGCGGAGCCGTTAAAAGGTTTCCGTGGTTTCGTAATTATCAGCTTTATGTCAGATCCATCATTCGTATATGTATGCTGTATTCGCCGATAAACAACAATCCTCAGGGGCTCCTCTTTCTCTCTCTCAAGTACCTCAAGTTCATCATCATTGATTCAACATACCCTCCTCCAGGGCGTATTAATTACCCCAGCGATTGTGCCCCCTCGTAGAAATGAAACTATTTCGGGCTAAGTTCGCATTTTTTACGATGGTCATTCGGGAAAACTCTGAGCTCGATGTTATTTCCCCTGGCGGAAGAAATAATGACCCTTTTCTCCCCACACCCCCCGACGCCTCTCTGGCAAACGACCCGACCGGCCGACCGACCGGGGTGGGGGTATAATGGTAACGGCGCGTCGTAACACCAATTGCCTTCGCAGCCTAGACCAATTTGTGTTTGTGTTCCTCGTTTTTTTTGTCCATAAATGTCCATCCTGGCGCGGTCGAAAGTTTTCCATTATTGAAAACAGCAATTAGTTGCATACGATGCAGAATGCGTTTGTCGGACACCGTTCCGGTGTGAGGGCGGGAGAGAATGGGTGACACTTGGGTGGCGATGAAATATTACAATAACAATGTAATCAGCGGTGAAATATCGGACGCATAGATACGTATGGCTGGCGCTTCGGGAGCACGTGGTATCCGAGAATAACAATAACTGTCAGAGACAATTATATTTCTTTTCACGCTCGTAGGGCGAACAAATTACTCTGATTATATTTTATTGCATCGGTGGCTCGAGTTGTACGAACGAATGAACATTCAAAAAAAGTTACCCAAATGATGTGATAATCAGCGACGATCATTTCACTTCCGCCGATTGGTTGGAACTGGGACAACGATACAAATCGGTTATTAAATCGGTATTTGCGAGTGATTTTCAAGCGCGAAAAAAAATCAGCTGCAAAATGTGCACGATAGAATGTAACAATTGCGAACCGCTGCCTTGATGTTACAGTGACCGGCAGTAAGAACAATAACCACCCTTCATATATGTTAAACTGTTTGAGCGAAACATAACATTTCCCAAGAGTCCTGATTTCGATTTGTGTTGCGGACAAATGAAAGCCAGGGCGTTATTTGCTATTAATAGCATTGATTATTTTTACAAGTTGACAAAAAAAAAGGTCATGTTTGTCAGCGTTTAAACGCGACAGTTCTGTGTCCTATGCCCTTTACATTTGTCTTTCATAAGGTCCTTCATGCATTTTGATATCGAAACAACGTGCGTAAACTTTGACCCACAACGGGGAACGCAACTAAAAGGTGTCCCACAGCAAATTGAATCACGAAAAAATTGAGGGGTTGTATCCGAGACACGACCGCTTAGGACGTAGGACTACGCAATCTTTTTTTTTGTTTGTTGGTTTATCATTTCGGATATTAATTGCGAATACGCCGAAATTTCATAACTAACTCTTTAGTAAAAAGTTACGGGGACCCTCAGAAGGTTCAATGGCTTGTGTGGTTTCGTAGAATCATTTCGAGAAGAGAGGCATATTCCGTGCATCGCCATTCAACAAGCATCAAACACGCGTCTAACAGATGCACACAGTTGCAGCGATAAAAATGAAGAATCGCGAGAATGACCATTTATAAAACTCGTTTGTAGACTCTCGGTCAAAACCGTCAACAAAGCTAGGAGCTTGTTGCACCAGAACAGAGCCGATGCACACGAGAGCAAATACGAATGACAAATTCATATGTACAGGAAATGAACAAGTTCCAAGTTTCGCGCAACGAAAACAAGCAACATACACAAAGCCAAACACTGATGGCTAGAAGCGACCCATAATCATTTTCATGCTTCTCTTTTTTCGCCTGCTTTGCCATGGCTTGGATGTGTTAATTGCAATGCCAGATGTACTTCAAGTGAAATATTCGCTAGCGTTCACAGCTCGAGGGGAAACATAAAACATAAAACGAGCAGAATAAGCGACATTGGTTGCTTCGGGCACTGAAAGATTCTGAGAATTTTCCTCAGAGGAGATGCAATACTTATACGCTAGCGCCAGCTTACTTACTATGCAAGGGTGGAGTTTACTTCGCAAATATTCTCTTTCCGTTATCCCACTTCTCGTTTCAATTGCTGCATAAGTTGCCCGTTATTGACAGTTCTGTTCTCAAAAGCACACAAATGGACAGAACAAATGTATGGGGAAATGGAAATGCTACCAATTTTCATCAATTTTAACCATATACAGACTATGGAATTTTAATGTATAGCATATAAAACATATCGTAGAAAATTTCCGATTCGATTGGTATGCAAATCGTTAAAATCTGTTCGCAGCAAAAATAGTTATTTACGTTAACTTTATTTCATAAAAACGTGACCTGTTTTCTGATCTGACACCCTTAACGTAAGACGTAGTCCTACGTCAAAAGAATCCTGTAGAAAATTACCTAGCTGACCGATCCTTTTCAAACTCTCAGACAATAAAATATAACCCATTAGTATTTTTTTTTATTTTTTTATATCTGTATTATAGTGATTTTCAACTCATTTGGCTGGTTCGTCACTTTTTACTTCCATTTTTGGAAGAATGTCGGGAGTGAGAATTGAGCTCGTGACCTTTAGCGTGAGAGGCATGGATGTTACCACTACGCCAGATCGCCTCCACCCATTAGTAAGCTTTTGGCATATTTATTTCATTCAACTTCAATACCATAACCGTATACTCGCACCTTACTCTTAAATCATGAGCAGATCGCTTGCCAAATCGTGTATTACTTAGCAAATTTTGTACTTCCTTACTTCCTTTGGAACATCAAACTTGTGCTGGCCAGTGAAGAACAGTAACCCCGAAAGCTACCGTAAGTCAGCCTTGACGTAAGTCAGCATCTGGGTGTACAGTTCCCGCGCCCGTGACGGGCCGTTCGTCACGCTTTGGATCCTACTGCACATTGTACGTATGCAGTCGCTCCCAGTCCTTGGCTCTCTGAACGAAAGACTTTGACAGATTCAACTTTTTGGCCACATCCCTGACCGTAGCATTGTGATTCTTCTTGAACACTTTCACGACACGCTAGTGATTCTGATCACTAATAGAACATCCATTCTGACCGCATTTCTCCTTCCGTTCGATATTCAGAATTTCGTAGTAACGTTCAATCACACGACCCACCGTTGCAGTGGGGCGACTCCGAGCTGGTCAAGCAAAAACGTGCCGTTAAATGCGAAAAAAAAGTTTTTAAATAATTTCGGGGTGCTGAACACGAATCTGGCATCTTTTTTTTATTTCGGGCCGTTCACAAAGCACGTCATCCATTTTTTTTGGGATTTTATGGCACTCTCTTTTACGCAGTATTTTTTGCATACTTTTCCATATAATTTTATGATCTATGAGCACAAGAAAACTCACTGAGCGTTGAAAAAGATGACGTAGTTCATGCACAACCCCTCAAATCAAACAAATTTTGCTATAAATGTGAAAGTGTTTTTTAGATTATTAATAATTACAAACAGTTAATGAAACAAAATATCGAATCAAAACAATAATCCTCTTTTCTTCTTCTTCATAACTGCGCCCAGATTCATAATCATCTTTTCCTGATTCAACAATTGTTTCCATCAATAGAAATAATACTTCATCTAGAAGTTTTTTACAATTTCTTTTCTCCTTTTCAAAATATTTGTTTACTATTGGATCTGTAGAGGTGAGAAGATGATTTACTATACCATAATTAGTATTTTCTCAACTATGAAAAATGAAAATTTCACTATTAGTGAAATTTAGAATTCATTATACTTATCAACAGGAAAAATCCCGGTTCCTTTGGTTAAAAAGAGATATTAAAATACATGTATCAAACCATGAATAAACAACTTACTCGAAGTTGAATTGTGTGTGTGTACCGCTGAAATTACTGTGATGCGAAAATGTTCATCAATGTATTGTTATGATTTTGATTTAATTGGATCCTAGTTAAAATTTAAATATTGAAACAGAAAAGTGAACAAAACTTGCTGTCGCATTTCTCACTAAAATGACGACTCGCGCAGTTTTGCGCAGCGTCGGACAGTGTTCAATTGAAAGCTTATATTTTTACCCATTTTGAATGTAGTCACAACCGCGGCAAACTGCGGCTTAAAAAAACTTTTAAGCTGGTTTTCTACAAAAAAATCACAGTTTTTCGTAATTTTTTTTTTGCGTCAGGCCTACTATGATCAAATTTTACAATATCTAATGAAAAAGATTTGTTTTGTATAGTTTTTCGAACAGCTTTGAATTCGACGACAAAAATTCAAGCAATCATTGAAGCTGCAGATCGTTTCAAAGTAATGTACTTTCTTTCGAAAGATTGTCAAAAAACGTCAATATGCCAAGCTTGGAAATGTCATAAAAAATCATATTTAATGATGTTGCGCTCAAATGTGGGAGGATGAAATATAAATCCAGGCTGAACATCACAAAATTATCATTAAAAAGTTATAAAAAGATTAAAAAAGCGATAAAAGTAGGGTAGAGTAAAAAAATATTTATGAAATCGAAACCATATCAAACGAATTTATCACTCAGAGCATATTCAAAACAACACCTATTGAAAACATTCAGTCCTTTTCAATTGTTGAACAAAATTTGCTATCACACAAACTGATTGAACAACAGCCTGTTTGCATGTAGTAAACAGATATTTTGAAAAGGTAAAAGTAATTGTAAATAAACTTCTAGATGAAGTAATATTCCTATTGAAGGACACAATATTTGAATCAAGAAAAGATGATTATGAATCTGATGGCAGTTATAGAGAAGAAGAAGAAGAAAAAAAAATTGTTTTGATTTGTTTTTTTTTCATTAACTGTATTGTATTAATTTGCAATCTAAAAAAAAATCTTCTATATCTATAGCAGAATTTGTTTGATTTGAAGGGTCGCGCATAAACTACGTCATCTTGTACAACGCCCAGTGAGTATGCTTGTGCTCGAAGATAATAAAATTAGAAAAGTATGTAAAAAATACTGCGCCGAAGATAAAATCCCAAAAAATTTGATAACGTGTTTTATGGGCGGCCCCAAATAAAAAAAATGATGCCAGATTTGTGTTCAGCATCCCGAAATTATGTAAATACCATGTTTGTTTTGTTCCCTGAGGCCGCAGTCGGGTTAAAAAGCGCGAATTCACGAATGGCACGATTTGATTTTGACTCTGTACCATAATTATTTGTTGCCAAAAACGAACAGGTAAAAATCGAACAGGTAATTTGAAAAATGCTTAAATGAATAGATAAATTAAAAAATGAAGAGAAACAAAAACTTCGAAAATTGTGAAATCGTTGAGTTGAAAAGTTGACAAATTAAAAAATTAAATTGAATTGAAAATACAAAATTGATTGCAGAATCTACCAAACTTAAAGAACGAAACATGAATATTTGAATTCGAATTGAAGTTGAATTAGAATTAGAGAATTAATTCAAAAATAAGAATCACAAAAAACTAAACTGAAAAACTAGCCTGAATTAAAAAAACTTAGAGTTTAAAAAAAAATCAAAACAAATCGAATTCGAATGTGAATTGAATTTAGAATTAAAAATTGATTAAAGAATAAAAAAAAATCTTGAAAAATTAAATGTTAGATTGAATTTGAATTTAAATTGAATTTTGAAATTAAAAATCAGTTAATAAAATGAAAATTTAACTGAACATGAATTGAAAAATTGAAACAAATGAAAACATGAAAAATTTAAAATTTAAAAAAAATGGATTATTCTAAATAATGAAATTGAAATGAAGTCAAAAATAAAATTCAACCTGGATTTGAATATTAAAAAAACCAAAATCAAACATTGCAACAAATGAATACTTGAATAATTGAAAATTAATTGAAAAAAAAATGAATGAAAAAAAATCAAATTGAATTCAAATTGAAAAAAAATGTTCCAAAAATGAAATAATTATGAAATTGAAAAAAAAATTCTTGAAAAATTAAATTTAATTAACTTAACCCTTTCCCGTACAACATCGAGTCTCACTCGTGGTGTACTTGCATAACATAGGGCGCTAGAACGCTCAGCAGAGTAGTGAAATCACTTGATGTGTGACGTATTAAATAATACGGGAAGGGATTAAACAAATGAAAAAATAAATTGTATTTGAATTTGAATTGAACTGGAACTTGAAAACCACGAAAAAAAATTAAAATTTGCCAAAATTAAAAACTAAATTGTATTTGAATTCGAATTGCATAGGAAATTGCAAATTAATACAAAAAGTGAAAAAGACTAAAATTGAAAATTTGAACCAAACAAAAAATTTTGAAAGTAATTCAAGAAACTAGTGAAAATTGAAGAATTCGGAGTTGTAAAAATTGAAACAAAATCAAAAAGCTGAAAATTTTATTGGAAATCGGAAAATTATTAGTAAAAATACTGGAAAATAGACAAATGCAAAAATTGAAAAAAAAAATACTTTTCATTAATTTATATTACGGATGGTTTGTACTGCAGTTTTTTGCAAAACCCCTATAATATGACTTTGGCATGTGTTTTTGTCATCAATTCGTCTTCAATTGGAAATAAACATTGCTAGATAATGTAAAAGTTATTTACAAACTAAGTTTGATCTTCATTTAATAATTTAATCGCAAGTTGGGGTCTCAAAAACTCAAAAACGTCGCGTTGGGCGTCGAACGTGTTAATTGAGAAATTCAAAAAGTGAAAAATTGAAAAAAAACCCGCAAATTGAAAAATTCGAAAATTTGGAAATCGAAAAATTCAAAATAAAAAATTCGAAAATAAAAGAATTGAAAAATTGGAAAAAATCGAAAATTTAAAACATGGAAAATAATAAATTTTTAAGGGTTGAGAATTTAAAGAAGAAAAAGAAAAGAATTAAAAAAATTGGAACAATTGTTAGTTGGAAAATTTAAAAAGTGGAAAATTGCAAAATTTAAAAAAATGGAAATTGAAAAGTCCAAAACTGAAAGCTTGTAAAATAGAAAAATTCGAAAATTGGGAAATTGAAAACTGACAAAATTAAAAATTAAAAAATTCGAAAACTCAATTGTAAAATTTAAAAATCTACAGAGTAGAAAAAGCGGAAAATTCAAAAATTGAAAAATTGGAAAATATTGGGAAAATGAGGAATTAAAAAAATTATTTCGGAAATTGAAATCGGAAGATTCGAAAACTGAAAAATTCACATGTTTTGAAGGTTTATAAAGCCCACCTTCCAATGATGTAGTCAATGCATCTCGATGACCTCAATTCTGCTCACGCTTTGTCCAAGGCACTGATGTTGGTTTATCCACCTGGTTACTAAGGCAACCGCTTGGCGCGCTGCAGTTTGTTTATCAGAAATAAAGTTCCTCTGTGTTGAGTGCTGTTCACCTTTAAAATGCCTGAAGAAAGCCTAAATTATGAATAGATTAATATGATAACAGTAAACTCAAGCAATGAGAAATGCAACATTTACTTGAAAATTAGAATTTCTACAGTCAAAGATGATGATTTCTAAAAACGGGCAATTTTAATTTCTCTTTGAAGAAAAACGTTAAAAAAATAACGCCTTATGGTATTGCTAGCAACTAGAAACTTGGAGTTTTTCAACAAACCCAAACTCGTCTTGATTAAATTTTCATGAAAAAAAATCATTAAACGTAAACTAGTTGCGTGAAAACACCCTAAATCGGATAAACCAACATCATTTACCTTAGTATAATTCAATAATTTGTGACTTTTTTCTTTGGAAAATGATGTCTTCGAGAGATATTGCAAAACTACTTGGATATTCAATAAATTCAGTGTTTCGGTGTCCCTCTAGACAGCGAACAATCAACAGTACATGTTAATGCTGAGAGTTAATTTTCTCAAATTGGAATTTTGCTTCACGAATCAATCGCGCCTCTCAATGTATTCATTGGCCCTTGTAAGTACTACCAAACCATCTCCGGAGCCAAAACAAAGCAGATTTTACTTTGGCTTTGGAGGAGAACCTATTAAATTCTTAGCCGGAATTTAAGCCGGGGTATTTGAAGCAGGAATTTTGTGGACATACGATTTGGCAAAGCTTGTGACCGTTGGCTTAAAGTAGACAGAAGTGCTCAGAGTGTAAATTTGCAAACATTGAATGGAAATTGTTTTTATTGAGATCGAATAGGAGTTTGTATGAAAGCGAAAATCAAGCGAATTTCATCGGATGAGAAATAACAAAATTTTGTAAGCCTTCGATCAAAAGGGAATGGATGATATTGTTACTAATTTAAGAGAAAACGGAATTCTATTATTTATCAATAGAATATAATTGTATAAGTGCGATCGGATTGCACTAGGCGATTCTAAAACAAAACATTTTGTACAAACCGATTTGATATAAATCGAGTCATTCATGTTAAACCATGTCTCCAGATCCGTGCCCGAATAGCGGGCGCCCAATAAACCTCTCACACGCTCTCAAGTGGTCACATGGCACATGGCTTCCGGGCAAGTCAAGAAAAAAAATCAAACGGAGAACAAAAAAAAACACCCTGGGCCTGGAAGTATTCGCGAAAGCCACACGAGCGATGATAACGCGCACACTCGACCCGCACCGGTCCGATGTGAAATGCATACATAACGAATCGTAAAGTGCAAAAAATTGTGACCAACAAAGTTTTACGTGATTATATTTTCAGTTTTATATAAATTCAATATGGTCCTGCGCGCTTGGCTATAATACACACACTCACCTAACTTCCGGGTGGGCGTCCAGCATCGCCCGCATAAGCGTCGTTCCAGAGCGGGGCACTCCACCGATGAAAACCAGCGGCATATTCCGGTGGTACCGATAGCTTCGACTTTGATCGCCATCGTCCCCACTGCTACTATCGCCTCGGATCATCTCTCCTCCACCGCCGGTGTACGAAGAGGCCCCGCCGATGGTGCCTCTCAGACATCGCGCCCCCAGCTCGGTTCCTTTGAGAAACACCACCAGCACCAGGAAGCTGGCTAAACCCAAACCGAGCAGAATCTTCCGATGGCGCAGAACTAGACGCATTGTATCCTTGGTTGGTTGGTTGGTTGCCCTTGTTGTTACAGTCTCTTTGGTTTCGTTTGGATAATTAACGTTCGCGTTGACACGATTAGATATGTAATACTCCGTAAAATAATTGTGCTTCCAGCAAAAAGTCGCCTGCTTTGTTTGTTATGCAAATCGATTGATTGGAGGAGATTAGCGTCTGCTGAGATTTCTCCGAGCAGCCACTCTCGGATAGTAACCGATAATAGTGGAATGACTAGTTTGCCGCTCCGCTGCTGATTGCTGCTCCATTGGACTGACCTCTGGCCTTAGCGCGCTCGACTCGGCTGAAGATGTGGTTCGGGATGTGATTCTCTCGCTGCTTTCTTCTCCGGCAGCCGACGAAAAGCTATCGCTGCTCCCCCAAAAAAAAAACAAGGCGACAGGAACGCCGAACGTGAATAACGGGTGTTCTAATGACAACGAGCAGCGAGGTGCGATGTCCCCAATCCGGTCATGTTAAGTCTATTAGCACATTACTACCTTCTGTGTTGATATAACTGTGTGCAGTTGATGTTGATGTGGGAATCGTCGCTCGGAGTTCAAGTTCGAAAGCGGGGTAAAAAATCCGCGTCCACCAAGCGTCAAACCGAATCTATTCTGAATATTTTTTTTCGGCTGTTGCCTTTTCCGCCGTCCATCCGTTTCTTGTCCGTCGCCGTGACAGAGGCGCAGAGAGATGCTGCTGCTGCTGCTGTTTGAAAAGTGTACACAAGTTTTTCTGTTGGGGAAGGATGAGAAGAGCAAAAAGAGAGAAAAAAATTAGAGGAGGTTGTGTCCAAGATACGACCGCATTGTTGACATAGAACTACGCTGCGTTTTATAGAAGTCGCCTGTTTATAACTTCGGATATTATTTTATAATGCTGTGAAATTTAAGAAATAACTGTTTAGTAGAATGGTTTGGTCGTCCTGAAATGGTTTTTTTTTCTATTGTAGAATCTGTTGACAATAATTGATTGTTGATTAATTCTCGCCCTTGCCCTCGCCGAACAATACACAAGCTGATCGTATGTCGCAATTTGTTTCATGTCAATGCATTGAAAATTTCAATTTGGCACCACATGGAAACGACAACAATGACAATACTTGCAAGTATCAAATATCATGCTACGTGTTTTTTAGTATTGCCTCAGTGGAATCACACCTCTAGGCATCGTTCGTACAACGTAAACCAAGCGCCAAACAAGCGTTCGCTCTAGCATGCATACAGAGTCATACATTGGTGGCTTGAAGCTACTAGAAATATAAACGCTTCTCATCATTTTGCGCTTTTCTTAAATGAAACGCTTCTGTTAATATTACTGGTCTCGAAAAAAGCTACATTACTTTCTCATGCTCAAGATAAGCGCAGCTGTCATGCTTAGTGGAGAAAATTTTGCTACTGGCAAGCGAAACCAAATCATATACAAAATTCCAGAACGACATTTACTCTCTTGGTGACTAAATAAACGAAATAAACTCTTTTTGTTAAACGCAACAACCTCGAAAAGAGTAGCATTGCTTGATTATGATCAAGATTGACGCAAATGCAGTCCTAGTTCGAGGCAGTTTTGCGTCTGACACGCGAGCCCAAATAACTTATAACATTCCAGTACGACATTCAAGATGCTTGATACAGCTAACTGGTCCTTGTAAGAAATCGAAAGAATTAGGCAACTCAATTTTAATTTCGTAAAACGATCGGGAGAAGGGCAGAATGAAAACATTATACGATAAGAGCGAACCGTGTGTACGATCCTAACATAACAATCTCACCTATCGGTAGCGGGTGCAATAAAAGCCAATGCAATAGAAAAACGGAAAGGAAAGAGACCAAATAGATCGCACACATTTCTTATCGTACTAAGTTCGTTGCCCTTAGAATGCAATTATGAGTCAAAGTCAAAGTCTAACCAGGTTGCATGTGGTGAAATACAGATAAGCGAAAGGTAGAGGACTTATATGCAAAGGAGTAAGAACGTTTATAGTTTTCTCTTTCTTTCACACATTTGATTTGAATTTAGGCTAGAATTAGGATAGAAGAAAATTGTATAAAAACCCAAGGTTCTCTGAATAAAGCAAGTAGTCTTTGGAATCGTGTCGTACGATTAAAACTGAAACTTCCTATTGAATCGACTGACGAGTGTTCTCCAGACTTAAGTTTTCCAACGTCCGCAGCAATAGTTGTATAATTTGCGCTCGGAGTTCGTGAAGATCTTGTACTCGTTGATCCTCCCGCTCAGTTGATATTTAATAGATTGATCAGCTCCCGTTCGTTGCTCGTTCCGTACGGAATTAGTGCGAAGGCAGTCAGTTCAATTTGTTGAAATAAATAACACTGGTTAGCTTCCGTTCGTGGCTCGTTCCGTAGGGAATTAGCGCGAAGGCAGTCAATTCAGTTTGTTCCAGGAACAAGGGTAATTCACTCGATACTTTTCCATACTTCAACCCTGTAAAGTGCCAATCCAGATTCGCAAGGTTGATTCCTTCGCATCAACCGAATTGCGTATTGGGTACTTTTACAGGTCATGGTTTAACTGGTATGCTTTTTAACTGGGCGAACGTTAACTGGTCCTTGGACCAGTTATAAAGCAGAATTTCGCAAACAATCGACGCCATATTCAAATAGAAGATTTGCTGTGAGGGGCATTCGAATGTAATTTGAAATGTTATGAAAATTGACATTATTTTCGTATGACAAAAACATTGATTAAATTACAGAAACATAATTTCATCAAATTATATTTCATACCTGTTGTTGCAAAACTTCCATTGGAATCCTTTTATTTATTCAATTTCATGATCAACGCGAATCAAACAATTCATTGAAGTTCCCCTCGGTTTTATTTTACGTTTAACATGCCGGACCAATTAAAACGCGAATGTCGATAACTGGTCTTCCCTTTTCGCCCAGTTAGTGAATGTTTACTGTATTCCCCAATTAATTTTTCGTGACAGCGCAAAGCACACGGGAGCAGATACAAATGGGGGTTCAGCGTAGCGAAGATGCATTATTTTTACGTACGGGTTATGAAGCACGCACGTATGCACACAAATATCCATATAGCGATGGCTTGAAGCCACTAAATATACACACACTTATCTCCGTTTCGCGCTCTTCTCAACAGGAACCCTTTCTGTTAATATTGTCTGTCTAGATTAGCTTAGCTGCCATCCTTGGGGGAGAGAGTTTTGCTACCGTCATGCGAAACCAAATCACAGACTAAATTCCAGAACATTTATTTTGTTGGTGAGCCGACGATAGCCTAGCTTGATGATTCCCCTATACTATTGTGTAGCTCAAAACATTAATGCAATGGCGTCAGTTTGATACAATGATTGCAATGCCAGAGACATCAGCGAGTCCACAGCTCAGTCTGAAACGCAGACATGTTATGGCGCAAAACAAGGAAGAACAAGCGATGTTCATTACTTCGTATCTAGAACGATGCTGAAAGTTTGCCTTCTTCTTCTTTGTTGGATTGAAGACACTTTAAACTTCTTCGGTTCATTCGTCTCTAGTATTCAAAAAGACCCTTGGAAAACTCTAGCCTTTCCTCATATTACTCCTCCATCTCTTTTGCCTTAAGAAAGGCACTCGATCCCTCGCCGTCCATCTCGCCCGCAAAGGTGTTGTCCAGTCGGTGTCCTCACGAAGAATGGAAAGTTTGCCTCAGCGAGATCCACTGTTTATACTCTAGGCCAGGGGTTTTCAGTTTTTTTTATGGCAGAGCACTTTTTATAGCAAAAACTTTTTACGGAGCACCTGCAATTTTTAATTAATTAAACAAATCCTATAACCATCCTATTTGCATTGACATTACCCAACTGGGAACAACTCTATTTTGGTTACTCATCACAGTCACACGGTATCTGACCCGGAGTAAACAAGATACATTATTATATGTCCATTTAAATTCAATTAATGAATGTTTTTCTCAGGGTGGATTTTCAAGTGGGAGCATTTGCTAAAACTTCGCGGAGCACAAATTTCCCGCGGAGCACCATTTGAAAACCCCTGCTCTAGGCAAATATTCCTCTTTATTCTTCTTCTCTCCCTTTGTTCACGGAGACTTTACGCTTATAGTTTTCATGAATTTTAACCCTTGACACACCAGGGGATTGTAATGTATAGCATATCAAACAAATCTTAGGGAATTTCCGACTCGTTTGGTATGTAAATCGCCAAAATCCGTTCGCGACAAAAATAGTTAATAATGTTAGCTTTATTTCATAAAAACGTGACCTGTTTTCTGATTTGGTACCCTTAATGAAAGACGGAGTTCTACGTCAAAAGTAGACGGGTCTGAGCCTAGGGGCACGGACGAACTGTTGGAGTCAGAACTGTTGTTTTTTTTTTAATGTAATTGTTTTCATTGTTCAGAAATCTGTTAGTTTAACTCTTCTGAAATTCCAAAAAAATATATCGTCATTGATTACATTGAATATGAAGTTTGTGGAGAAAATCGATTTTTTTTCGATGCCAACTGACTTTAAAATGCATGAAACGTCGAGATCTGGTGTTATCTCTCAAAAAAAAAATCATCATTTTTCATCAGATAATTTTTTCTTGGGCCAATAAACAAAATGTACATGATCGGTTTTTAAATTCGATGATGAAATTTTTCCCAGACATCCATTGTCACCCTAGTGATCTCCTATATAGAAATCAAAGACGTAGTCCTACGTCAAACAATAACGGTCACATAAACTCGTCATACGTCATACAGAATCGGATCGTTTGGTGGCAGGCAGCAAGTCGAGCGAGGATTCTCCTTCCTTCCGGTATGTTTTCGCTGTTATCTATCCCGAGTGTTCTTTCATGTACACGTATCTCGTTGGGGCTTATTTTTTTTCGCAAGTTCTGAACGGATAGATAGCTGCTATTCCGTTGGGGGGAGGCGAGACAAAGTCCTCGTCTCGGTTGAGAGCAGCGAAAATGTAAACTATACATAAACGATGGAGTGTGCTTGGGATATATGGTTCCCCAGGGGGAATCGTAGGAGGCGAGCTGTCATGTTGTGTGCTGGGTCGGATTGGAGGAGCAGAGCAACTGGTGAGAAATAGATTTTTGATTCGTGGTAGAGAAGCCCGCTGAGATAAATTGTTTACACTGGAACGGGGAGGGGGAAAAACGTGTGTAAGTTTGTGTCGATGTTGATGTTGTTAGTGTTTTTTCGCTCTATCTTGAAGTGTTTTCGTATATTGGATTCACTTGTTGTTGTTACGGTCGAGATGGGACGAGTTCCTACAGTCGGCGTATTATCACACATATGATATGAAACGGTTCTATTTTCTTCCAACCGAATCCAAGTTTATTCTATTTTTTCTTGTAAAGTCAAAATTATCCATATTAAACAAGATGTTCATACAATGCCTTTAGGATAAACGTAGGTCAGTTTATCGTAAATATATAAAGAGAACTGTTCACTTTAGAACCGTCTTTTTACACAAGATGGCACCACATGCTCGTGCGTTGTCGTATGAAACAAACGTCACTTGAACAAAATGCTTTTCAAGGCATAGAAAACTAGTAGATTTGAGGAATTAAAATACAGTTATCGCAGTTTTAAGAAAAACTTTAGACAAAATGCGACGATACTTCCAATTTTTGCAACAGAGAGGAGGCGATCTGGCATAGTGGCAATATCTGTACCTCTCACGCTAAAGTCACGAGTTCAATTCTTACTCCCGACATTCTTCCGAGATAGAAGTAAAGTGACGAACCAGCCAAAAGTGTTGACAGTCACTATGCCGATAAATATAGGCTGACCAAATAGTTCAGGAATAAAAACGGGACACGTAAGCCAAAAAAAAAGATTAATATTTTTGAAAAAAAAATTATTGAGTTAAAAAAACCCGAGTATAAAACAAAATAATCAAACATTCTTAGGAATTCAACGAAGGAAAATTTAGATCAGGGATTCTCAAGCTATTTTGGCCAGAGACCCCTTTTACAGGTTGAAGTGATACCATCGACCCCTATAGCCACTCGACGTAATCTTCTCATCAAGAAATAGACTAAAATTCAGTAAATATCAGGTGTAATTAATAATTATTAATACAAATTACAAAAACAATACCCTCTACTATTGGGTTGGAGAAAAAGAAATGTCGTATATTGTCAATATATGGCAACACTTAAACATATCTTGTGTTGTACTTATCGCATCGGGTCATACTACAGGTCGGACTCGATTATATACAGACTCGATTATATGTGATTCGATTATGTACAATTTTGGACTCGATTATATACAGTTTGGAAAAAAATATTTTTTTATACTTCAAATATGACTTATTTCAAGAAGAAATGTAACCTTTCAACGTTGAGGTGTAATTTAAGTGGCTATTACATGTACAGTGGGGTAAAAATCGTGATTTTTGAAGATTTTGATTGAATGTTCACCAAGAATTGTTTTTATCGATATTGCAGCCTAATTAAGAACGATAGAAGTTCGGTGTCAAAGAACAAATTGTAGAACGGTTAAAAAGCTTCAATTTAATTGATAAAAACAATCTAGTTTAATAGAATTTTTAAGGATGAAATTAATAATAACACATTAAAAATAATTAACTTTTATGTTTTTCACTTCCAAAATGTTATTAAAATCTACTCATTTAGATACAGTGGGGTAAAAATCGTGATTTTTGAAGATTTTGATTGAATGTTCACCAAGAATTGTTTATATCGATATTGCAGCCTAATTAAGAACGATAGAAGTTCGGTGTCAAAGAACAAATTGTAGAACGGTTAAAAAGCTTCAATTTAATTGATAAAAACAATCTAGTTTAATATAATTTTTAAGGATGAAATTAATAATAACACATTAAAAATAATTAACTTTTATGTTTTTCACTTCCAAAATGTTATTAAAATCTACTCATTTAGATGTTCCACTACTATATCCTGTACTAAATTTTCTCATCTTTCAAATGAACGCAACAAAATCGTCTTCTGTAGCGTACTTTGTAATGTAGAGCCAGTTTGAGGCAATAGAGTCTGAAACAAAACAAAATTATAACTCTGTCATTGTTAAAATTCGAACATATGCGTAGAAGGTTTTTTTCATCAAATATGATCATCTATCACCTTCTGAAAGAATCCGGATAAATTTATTTTTTTCATGTGAGAGAGGTGTTTTCTGACTTTAAGGGGTTGGATCAAAACCCACATTCCTCTTTAATATTCAAAAAACAAAAAATACATGCAAAAAAAAAACGAATAACACAAATTTTTTTTTGACTCGATTATATACAGGATTCGAATATATACAGTGAAAAGAAATCAAAAACTGTATATAATCGAGTCCGCGCTGTATACGGCTATTTAAAGACGACAATCTTTGCTACTAGTGTCGTTTTGCTTGAAAATCGTCGAAAATTGGCTTCAGTGTCTGGACTTCTGCAAGCGTGCCCGTGGTGGCCATGCAAAAGAAATCGAGTTCCATACATAATGGCATCAAATTTACTTTCACATGAATAAATAATTTCATTGATATCCAAAACCGTTTTTGTTTTATTTGAAAAAACCTTTGGCGCTTTTTTTGTTATAATTTTGTAGTAAAGTAAATGATTTTGGTTTGTCCAGTCGAAAACATGATCATGGTTTGTCCAAATTTCTGTGTCAAATAATATTATCGAACTCGTATAATTCGATTATATACGGTTTAAAAATACATATATATTTTGATATTTGAAATATGAATTATTTCAATATAAAATAGGAAGTGGGTTATATCTGTGGTATCTGTGGTAGAACCGCAGGGTTGACGTAGGACTATCGTTGATTTAGTGATCATTTGTTTGAGGTAGAATCTAAATCCACTCTGAATGAGTGAATAATTGAATATTTCGGGGACTTTGAAAAGGAGAGCGTTACGTTGGAGGTACATGGTTTTATGCATCCAATATTGGATACGAAAATATTCTACTGATGGGGAAGAATAATCTTCAGAAGCCTTCCTGTGAATTGCACTTGATTGAAAAATCACAAAACGAAATGCATTTGATCACAGTATTATATGGATAGAAAATATTAAAATAAACTCTTTCAATTGAATGTAATTTTCAAATCCAAGGGGAATTTTCTCGATGCTCGATGCCCGCCAGCGGTTAATGCTAACTCGATAATTACCTCTTAATTGGATTTGATTGAAAAATCACAAAACAAAATGTATTTAGTCGCAGCATTATATGGATAAAAAAATTAAAATAAACTCTTTCGCTTGAATGTAATTTTCAATTCCAAGGGGAACTGGCAGATTATTTTCAGCCACGATAACATCTTTCCGGATTCTTCTCGATTGCTCGATAACCACCAAACGAAAAGAGTTGCGCGCGTGTATCTGTGCGTGGCGGCTGCTCCGATGCCTCCAGTGGAACCAATTTTCGATATTGGTGCTCTCTTGGTCGCCTTCTTCACAAAACAAAATGTATTTGGTCACAGTATTATATAAATAGAAAACATTAAAATAAACTCCATCGCTTGAATGTAGTTTTCAATTCCAAGGGGAACTGGTAGATTACTTTGCAGCAACGATGACATCTTTCCGGAATCTTCTCGATGCTGGATAACAACCAAACGAAAAGAGTTGCGCGCGAGTATGTGTGGCGGCTGCTCCGATGCCTCAAGCGGAACTAATTTTCGATGCTGGTACTTTCGCCTCTTCAGTGGCATCATCCTCCTCCTGATGGATTCCTTTCTGGCCTAAGGTGCACAAACAAGCTCTTGGTGATACCGTTATCAGCGCTTTCATGATGAACGAAGTTAGCTTCACCACAACAGCGACAACATGCTTCAATCGCTGTTCAATTATAACTGAGTGGATTTCCGAGCGGCGCTCGCTTGTATACCGATTGGTGATTTCAATAGCCTGTTTTGAAAAAAGCAATTTTAAGGCTATTGAAACAAGTTTTTGGATCAAAAAGTAACAAGTATATATCGCGTAGACATTTTATCTCTCGAATTAAGTGTTGATCATACCATTTTGTTCAGTTATTTAGGAGCTCTTAACGTTCAAAATATCGGTCTCCGGCGTAACGCTTTCGTTTTCGAAACTTTGAATTTACACCCCGGTATAGAAATGAAAAACGTCCTACGTCAAAAAATATATTTCAACGTTAAAGTGAAAGCTAATTGGCTGTTATGATCAACATTTCAAGATTGCTGCTCTATACGTGGGTTCCAAGGGAAGTAGGAGTAAAATAAATATTGAAACAAGTGAAGCCTATGGTAAATATGGTAAAAAGGATGGAGTAGCATTTTAAAATGATGATCAATTATGCTTTTTTTATGCTTAAAACGATGATTAAAAAACAATGAAGAAATTCAAGGAATAATTGTAAAAGGAGATTGCAAAAAAAAATCGAAGAGATTTTAAAATGAATTGGAAAATATATCGAAAAAATTGATTGAGATTGAAACAAATAAAGTAACAAAATATAAAAAGGAATGTAAAAGAGACACAAAAACTAATCGAAAAAAAATTGAAAGAAAAAGAAATCGAAATTAAGATTTGAAAAAAAAATTTAAAAAAATTAAAATATATTGGATAAATTAGAAGCAATAGAAAAAAAATATAGAACAAGACATAGAAAGCGAAATTTTAAAAGTGGGAACGAGATTGGAAAAGAGGCTGGAACAGTAATTGAAAAATAAATTGGAGTAAATTGGGAAAAAAATGAACATTAAACTGGAAACGAAATTGTCGAATGAATTGCAAATTAGATTAACCGTTTGCGGTCGGAATTAATTTCCCTTGAAAGAGATACCCTTATCTTTCCACGCTAATAATATTTTGTTTATACCAATTACCGTTACCTATTATCCATAGAAACTTCGTATAAAGGGTGTGTCACATCAAATTGCATCACGGAAAAAACGCTGTAGAAATTCGCCCAGTAGACCGTTCATTTCCTTTGGCACGAAGGTGACCCCGTTGGCTTCGTACCACTCCAACACGTTCTGATGGTCGGGCCCTCGTGCTGCTTCAATAGTGGTAGTAAGAGCTTCTGTAGGCACTCCTTAAGGTAAACCTGCCCGTTTACCGTGCCGGTCATCACAAAGGGGGCGCTCCGCTTTCCGCAAGAGCAGATCGCTTGCCACACCATGTACTTTTTGGTAAACTTGGATAGTTTCTGCTTGCGAATCTCCTCCGGAACGCTGAATTTGTCCTCTGCGGAGAAGAACAACAGGCCCGGCAGCTGACGAAAGTCCGCTTTGACGTAGGTTTCGTCGTCCATTACCAGGCAATGCGGCTTCGTCAGCATTTCGGTGTACAGCTTCCGGGCTCGCGTCTTCCCCACCATGTTTTGCCTTTCGTTGCGGTTAGGAGCCTTCTGAACCTTGTATGTACGCAGGCCCTCCCGCTGCTTGGTCCGCTGGACGAATGAACTTGACAAATTCAGCTTATTGGCGACATCCCTGACCGAACTTCTCGGATCACGTCTAAACTGCTTAACTACGCGCTTGTGATCTTTTTCACTGACGAAGCATCCATTTTTGCCGTTCTTCACCTTCCAGTCGATGGTTAGGTTCTCGAAGTATCGTTTTAGTACTCTGCTGACCGTGGATTGGATGATTCCCAGCATCTTACCGATGTCCCGATGTGACAACTCCGGATTCTCGAAATGAGTGCACAGGATTAATTCACGACGCTCTTTTTCGTTCGACGACATTTTTCCAAATTTACGTAAAATTGACAGTGAAGCATGGCCAACGTGATCTATACACTCTTATCTGATTATAAGCGAAAGCTGAAGATATAATTCCTAAAAATTAAATTTCTACAGCGTTTTTTCCGTGATGCAATTTGATGTGACACACCCTTTACATTCGTGAAAAAGTTCAATAGACATTAACATTCGTTTACAAAAAATATAACTATTACATCGTTGAATAAAGTATTTGGTATTATTCCTTGCTGTGGTGGTTGAGAGCAGACAAACGACCGCAAAGGGTTAAAAGAGATTGGACAAAGAAATTGTAAAAGAGATTTAAGAAGAAATTTAAATATAGATTGGGAAAGAAATTGAAAAAGATTGCAAAAGAAATTAAGAAATAGGCTGCGAAATAAATTTCAAAAAAATCAAGAAATCGAAAATAATTAAAAATGAATTGGAAAAGGGATAAAACATAAATTGAAAGAGTCTGAAAAATAATTAGTGGGAATTAAAAAGGAATTGAAAAATGAATCGAAAGAAAATGAAGAGATTGAAAAAGTAACAGTAAAAGAAAACGAAATGAATTGGAAAATTGATTGAAAAATAAATTAAAATAAAGTGCAAAGAAATGTTGGCATGGAATGGAAAATAAATTAAAAAAGAAATCAAAAGAAACTGGGAAGGAAATCGGAAAAAATATTGAAGAAAAAATTAGTGTTTTAAAAAAATTAAGATGGGATTAAAGGAAATTGAAAAAAAAAATAAATTGGAAAAAGTTTGAAAACAAACTAATAAAATAATCATCGAAAGAAATAGAAATGTGACAGACATCGCTGTAGCCAAGTCGCTACAGCGATGTCTGTCACATTTCGCAGGGGTGTGATACAAACTTTCAAACGAAAGTAAGAGATGCCAAATATATTTGATGAACAATATGCGGATAAGTGACTTATATGTATGAATGATTTTGAATGAATGTTGTGTCCAATACTAGAGAAGAAATGCGGTTAAGACGAACAGTGGGCTTAAAGGTTGGGTTAGAGATTGATTTGAATATAATATTACATTTAGAATTTCATATTAATGTTAATGAGTACACCTAAGCATTAAGCATTTTGGTTTGGTTGTTAACAGGTAAAATCATCTTAGAGTGAAAAGTTTTAGATACATCTGTTTATTCTACTCCTAAGGAAAGCCTCGCGTCTATGAGCGGGAGATTAAATCTTGAAATGTAAAAAATGGTATATTAAATTATCTGCTCATCTTACCCCTACCGATTTACTCGCACCACAAAAAATGTTCAACTTTTCGGTCTGTTTTTGTCTCAGTAGAAACGTTGGATAAGACATTTTTGTGCAACATTTGACGAATTAATTCGGGGAACAGAATATTGAACTGTCCAAAACTGCATTGAGAATTTGCCAAACATAAATTTCCATAGATTCAAGCGAAGTTCTTCTCAACCTGCTCATATTCCTCTCAGTTTCCCTACACCTTTCATGGCGTTATTTTCATTCAAAATGTATAATCTTTGTATCAAAATGCCAATAGCAAAACTGCAAACTGCATTGCATCCACGTTATGTGAACCGTTCTGTTGCAGCTTAAGAATCGCATGACCTTTAAAACACGCGGTATTCAAACAACTGTTCAGCAACATTGAGGCTCTTCGCGATGTCTACAACCAATATATCATGAGAACCTCCCAGTCATATGACCAAATCGAAAGTGCTTTTTTTGCCGAGTGTGAATTCACGTTCACCGTTTCGATTACAATTTCCAGCAGAATGCTCTTTTTTTTCGGTGCACAAACCTTGGTAGGCTCGATTTCAGTAAATCATCTGTAGCCTCAAGCGGGCCCAAGACGGCTTTAACCGACGAAATTCACATCGCAGAGTTCGAGGTTCGAGGTAGAAAGCCCCTCTGAATCAACAAGTGTTGCGTAACTCGAGTGACGCATCAATGTTTGGTTGCCGGCAGGCGGCAGTCAACGATTCCTCACCGGCTGCGCAAACCACGCAATCGATCGAACAGACACATTACCCAATTGTCTGCTAAGCAGAACCAGTGTCGGATCATTTTACATTGGCGAGGAAGAATTCGAGAATCTGCAGTCATCATTACTCGAGTGATGATTAGTCGTGCCTTTGCGTCTCTCGGCACTAATCGAACACGGTGTGAACGAGCAAAACAATACGGCATTCGGGGAAAATATGCCGTTCGGTATCGGCATTAATTAATGTAGCAAACATTGCTCCACGCGTTTCCAGAAAGACGACGTGACTCTGCCGTTGGTGTTCACCGTGTTTGCCAGAAATCGCCGAAGCAAATTCAATTATCCAAACCTTTCGATTTCGATAGAAAGCATATCCCTTCCCCTCTCTTTTGGTAGGTTCACTCTCCACCTCCTCGACCCATTATGATATAGTATCATAAGATGCAAAGAAGGCTTCCCTTCTTTTGTATGAATGAATGACAGCCACCCTCACACAGCCCGTCACACTTGAGGATAAATTACAACAAGGCCCACACCGCCACTCTCTAATGAAAGTGTGTCGGCCAGGAATAGCGATGTCCAGTATTGGTTCGATTAATCGAATACTTCCCACAAAAATCAATTATTAATCGAATGACTGTTGTGAAATTGATAATCGAAGCGAACGAATAATGGAACGTGGATTAATCGATCCATTAGAGAAAATCTTTTTGCACTCGCTGAGATCTTTTAGGTAAAATATATTGTTCAATTTGTTTCCAGTTTTTTCATGCGCAATAAGTCGATATTTATCATGCTATCAAACGCGCCTAGGAACAGATAACCAATTAAGCAAAATATTCAAACTGAAAGATCAGAGCGTACAAAAAAGACTCCAAAGAAAGCAACACTATCGGCTATTTTCCACATACAGTGTGGACTTCTTCATCGTGAAGAATGTAATATAATGATTACATTTGACTACACCACACAACCCGCACGCAACACAACACAACGCAACGCAACACACCTTCCATCTGAACCCGCCGTCTTCCAAACACTTTTCTGCATCTTCAAGCGCGACAGGGCAAACGCAGTCAGCTATGCATGAAGCAATCACTACTACCAATGGGATTTTTTTTGCGTTAAAACGACATTTGGGGTTTAAAGTTTTCTGCTGAACGAAACCGATGGAAACGATAGAAAACACACACCATTGTTGATTGCACATTGAACTCACTTGGTGACGCGTCGCCTCTGTTAAAATCCGATTTTTTTTTCAGCGTTTTCGCACATTTGTATGTAAATGTGCAATGTATATACAGTAGAACTTCGTTTATCCGCGAGCGGATGATCCGCGGTACGGATGATCCGCGGAAGCGAGTTCATTTGTAGTTCTATAGAACTTCCCGGAATTTGCCAGTGAGCGGTAGGGTCTTGTTCTTTTGTTTTGGTCATGTCTTTCACATTATCTGATTACTGGTGTAAACGACCTTACAAATGGATAGTTTAATGATTTCTGTATTGATGAAACATAGTTTTCATGCATAAATATCTTTTTTCGTGTTTGCACCTTATTTTTAGCCTTTTATTGCGTTATCCGCTATTTTCGTAATTCACGGGGAGCTAGCCCGACAATTACGCGGATAATCGGGGTTCTACTGTAAATATCAATATACTAGCTGACACTTCATCCAACCCAAAATCGATGTTATGATATGAATTCTTTCGAACATTCACGTTTACTTAGTAAGCGAACGTTCGTGAGTTCAATCGCAGAACTCTTCATTGATTGATCTTCTGATTGGCCCTTCACAATTTCCTTTTACTATAAATTTGGAGTCGGTAATGGTGTCGATTACGACGAAGTTCTCGCCCCTGTGACCAAGCATGCTACACTTAGAGTCCTGCTGTCCTTAGCTGGAAGAAAAGGGGTGGTGTTGAAGCATTTAGACATCCGCACCGCATATCTCTATGGAGAGATCGATGAGGAAATATATATGCGTTAACTGCCTGGCTACGAGGTTCAAGGCAAGGAGAAAATCGTTTGCCGCCTTCGTAAGAGCACATATGGACTGAAACAGTCCGCTCGATGTGCGATGTGCGATGTGCTCTGAATGAACGGGGTTCCAAGCAAGTTCCATTGATCCGTGTTTGTTCGTGGCAACTAATAATGGAAATAAAATATACCTAATCATTTACGTGGATGATTTTCTGGTCGGAAGTAAAACAAGGAGGAGATATCTCGCGTTCAGAAGCAATTGAGTAATCTTTTCGAAATTGTTAATTTCGGCGATGTAAAGCATTTCCTCGGACAGGGAATCCGGTTTATCTAAAAGAGGTTAGTGGTAAACCGTTCGAGAATGGTACAAAGTACAGAAGCACTGTAGCGGCTCTACTCTATATTGCGAGGTGTGCACGCTCGGACATTGCGACAAGTGTCTGGATTTTAGGTCGGAAATTCAGTGCTGGAGGTTATCTGGCTTTGGCGACCATCAAGTGACAGCAACAGTGGTCAATGAAGACAACCAGGGCTGTTTCGGCTTCGCACGTTCAGAAGGATCCAGCAAACGTGCCAAGCACATTGAGACCAATCATCACTCGTAAAGGACATGGAGGTGGTGTCCTACGGACTAAATTTCAGCCGATATGCTCACGAAGCCATTAGGTTTCGTAAAGCACTAACAGTTATCGTTTGCAGAACGTGAAATCGACTGAAGGTTATGGCGAGGATTAATCATAGAGGAGAAGTGAAGGGATATCCAATGTATTACCCCTCACCAAGTTTATTAATAGACAAATGGCCTTTCAGGCAGCACTGTATCTGTCAATGTATATGTAAATAAAAATTCAAATAGCAACCATTTTTGTATCGACACGCATTTAGAGTATAATCCGTTCTTCTGTTAAGTGCCGCGTGTTTTCATTCATCCTTCCAAAGCATTACGTGTTTATTCACTTGCGCTCGTGAAAACTGTCAGCCCACATAAACATCCACACCTCGTAAACATAGGATGTTTGATAGTTAGAGAGATAGAGAAGCTTCCAGGGCTTGCCGGAGGATTATGTTTAATGAAAAAAAAACCCTATAATCGTGGAATCTGATGCAACAAAGGTACGTTCCAGTGCCAAATGATGCATCTTTGGAACGTTTCGGAGGTAGTACTCAACCCACGAACCTGAATCCCCCAACAATGTCGATAAAAAGAATCGTTCAATTGAGATAGGTCGTTTTCAAAAGTTACGCGAGATTTCCTTTATTTTTAGGTTTAAATGTGAATGATTGTTTTGAAATAATTATATTGCATCATTTACTACACCCCTGCCCCCCTCACCGTGGACAAGCATGGACATTTTCGTAACCCCTATCCTCAGGGTTACCAACCATAATTTTTTCAAAAATCAGGGAAAATGAAAATAAAAATCAGGATAAATCAGGATAGCTCATTTTGGGATGTCCGGAAAGTTCATGGCGATTTTTAGTAGAACAAAGGCATCATTTTTATAGGCAGGCATACATTTATACGATTTTATGTGCACAGTTTTGTTCCACAACCTTTCGCCATGTTTCATACAGCCTTAAAATTGTGCCTTAATTTTATGCTGTCCATAAAATCGAAGTTCTTGCCCTTGAATGAATTTTGTAGAGACCTGAACCTTACTTGAGCAAACTTCCACTTGTCCTTTTTTAGGCATTTCCACAGCTTTGCATTATTAGTATTGTGGTTCGTGATACTATGACTATGACAATAAATGGCATACATTTTTTATGGTTTTTGAATAATTTATAATTATATACTTTACAAAAAAAAACTGCTACAGGTCGGACTCGATTATATACAGACTCGATTATATGTGATTCGATTATATATAATTTTGGACTCGATTATATATTATATTATTTTATGTTCCAAATATGACTTATTTCAAGAAGAAATGTAAACTTTCAACGTTAAGGTGTAATTTAAGGGACTAATTCATGTACAGTGGGGTAAAAATCGTGATTTTTGAAGATTTTGCTTGAATTTTTACCAGGAATTAATTACATCGATATTGCAGCCAAATTAAGATAGATAGAAGTTGGGTGTCAAAGAACAAATTGTAGAGCGGTTAGAGAGCTTCAATTTGATTGATAGAAACAATCCAGTTTAATAAAAAAAAATCAGGATGACATTAATAATAACACATTAAAAATTACTAACTTTTAAGTTTTTCACTTCCAAAATGTTATTCAAATCCATTAATTTAGATGTTCCACTACTATATCCTGTATCAAATTTTCTCATCTTTCAAATGAAAGCAACAGAATCGTCTTCCGTAGCGTACTTTGTAATGTAGAGCCAGTTCGAGGCAACCGAGTCCGAAACAAAAAAAAAGTTCTATAACTCTATCATTGTTGAAATTCGAACATATGCGTAGAAGGATTTTTTCCATCAAATATGATCGTCTATCACCCTCTGAGAGAATCTGAATAATTTTTTTTTCATGTGAGAAAGGTATTTTCTGACTTTAAGGGGATGAATCAAAAATCGAATTCCTCTTTTATATTCAAAAAAAAAAGAAAAATACATGCAAAAAAAAACGAATAAAAAAAAATTTTTTTTTTTATTCGATTATATGCAGGATTCGATTATATATAGTGAAAAGAAATCAGAAACTGTATATAATCGTGTCCGCGCTGTAAATATCTGTAACTCTGTAATCCTTGACATCAGATTCTGAAGGGAGAGAGAGAGAGAGAGAAAAAGAGATCTCGCAAAATTATCCTCAATGTTCATTCATTCAATTGGCGTTGGCGGTTTCATTTTTTGTCATTGTGAAGTGAAAAACATAATGGATTTTCAGGTGGAATAAACGCACTACGTGTTTTAGGCATTCAAATAAATATTAATACGTAACAATAAATACTATCACTATACAAAGGAGAACCGGATAGCCTTTTAGGTTAGCTATTCTGACAGTTCTCATTTCCAACCAGGATCCTTTTTATTATGATAAAATAAAAAACTGAAAAAATCACGAAAAATCAAGTGTTTGTCAGGATATCAGGATACGAGCCAAAATATCTGGGAAATCCTGAAAAATCAGGAAGGTTGGCATCTCTGCCTATCCACCATAAAGTTGTGCACGTGGTATGTGGACAGCCCCTAACTTGTAAAATGAAGTTCAATGAAGTGAAGTGTGTCCGGAAATAAGGCCCAATATTTTAAGTTTTCGTGATGAATTCGAGAATGATATAAACGAGACGTGATAAAAACGCAATCAAGATGTTAGAAGAAGTTAAACTGATCATTTCTCTCAGTGTGGTGATTAATTGATTAATCGATAATTTTGAAGCGACTAATCGTATCGAATAACAAATAGCCGAAAAATGTTCGATTAGTGGATGAACGATTAATTTCAAAAATCGGACATCACCAGTCAGGAGCAGCAAAGAAAAGAGCGGAGAATCCTTTAGCTTTTCTTTGTTGTGTGTCGCATAGCGGGCCTGCCGTCTATTTAAGGATCTTTTGTTTCAACTCCGCTCGCTGAAGCGGGCCGGAGATAGCAAATGGTTCCAACGGAGTTCCTCGAAATAATGGAACCTATGGGCGGCGAGGACGGGACACACTTTGTTGACAGCCTCTTAGTGAAGACTGATACCCAACCCTGGTCATACTTCATCCTTCGTCATTGACCCCCCCTCCCATACCAACAATGCTCTGCCAAACACGCACCACTGTCCCTCTTTTCTTGTTGATGATGGGTGCAACCGTCTTATCAGCAGTGGGGAAATCTCATTCGAATCCCATCGCGTTACCAGCTGCCGTTTTGGCGTGGTTACGTCGGTGCGTTTTATATATGCAAATCACCTATTTGTATGCCTTTTTATTTTCTCCCAGCTTTGACTAAACACATACCTTACATAGCTGAAGGCGCCCAACTAGAAGGGCCATAAAAAAAAGAACTCCACCCTTCGCGCTTCCGTCGCTACCCTCGCCGTTGTCGTCGTCCCTCCACCACTGTTAGTATCCAGCAGCAAACAGCACACGTATTCTTGAACCCCCCCCGAGGGCCACTGCGCTGAATGGCGACCAGATTCTTCTTGAATTTATGATAAAGCACCACTTCACATAACAGTTAGATTTTTTCTTCCGCACAAAAAAACCCCTCACAATCAGTGACTTCCAGTAATAGTTGTTGCACTTGCACTTGGCGAAACCATAACCTTCCGCTTCTTCTCACATCCGTCCCCAAAAAAAAAAAGTACTTCTATGCCACAGAAACAGATTCTTCTTCGCCCGTCTGAAGAAAGAAAATCACCGTAACGCAAAATTCCTCCGAGGACGACAGGTCGAACAGTCAGTGGCGATGGTCAAGAACTGTCGCTATCGCACAATAGACCCGGACTAACCCGACAATCACTGACTGGTTCCAAACTGATAATGATTTGTTCGGCTGATATGAGAAAAGCGACGTGTGACGAGCCGCGAATTCAATATGTTACAGACGGAAAAAACGGGGCTTCAGCAGCTTCGCTCGACGACGTGTGTATGATGATGATGGGATACGGGAGAGCGAGCGTGCGGACACATTTAGACACACCATTTGGTTTACACACAATGAAGTAGCAGCTCTCTTCGCAACTCTTTGTGCGGTTCGCTCTCTATTTACACAATCTTTACGGGGCTTCCCACGGAAGTGTTGGTGTGAGTCAGCTACGGACTGTGACAGCTCGAACGCCTGCCCGGGCGCGGATGAGTGGGAAGAGTGCGATGAGTGCGATGAATGGAGCTAGCTAACGGTGCTCGTTGTATGTGTATTGAAATCAGACGCGTGCGGTAGACAGAGATGGGTAGAAAGAGATGTGTTTTCATAATGGGTTGGTGGAGTAGTAGTGGTCGAACACATGTTCATTCTGCTGTCAAATCGAGAAACTCAGAGATTGAGAACCAAAATTATATATACACGATCATAAAAAAAACATCGGAATTTGTTCTTTAAAACACAATCGCTATATTTTTAACTTCTTTATGGGTGCCAAATCAGACATGTCTTGTTTTAATAAAATATTTTTAACAGATTTGACCATTAATGATTCTTTTCTGCATCTTCACTAATCACTAATTGCATATAAAAATTTGGTATTTTTTTATTTTTTAAGTAATTTTTCAAAGAAAAACACTTCTTCTTTCTTCTTCAGAAAAACACGAAAAAGTTGTTGTTCGAAAAACTTTAACCCTGTAAAAGTGACCATCTTCCGATGTATGGGTGACTTGTTAGAAATTGTATGAGCTATTCATATCTATTTTTTTCAGAATTTAAAAAAAACATCTTTTCGAGGAAGATAAATTTTAATTTTCAAAATTTTTTTTCAATGTATTTTGTTTTTTGAAAATTTGCTTGATAATTTTTTTTATGAAAACATGAATAATTCCCTACATTTTATTCTTCAACCAACATTTTTTAGATCTGATAGTTTTTAAAGTAAGATTTTTCAAAAAAAAAAAAACAAATTCACACAAAATCTATCAGACCTACAAAATTTTAGTCAAAGAATGAAATGTAGGAAATTCTTTATATAAAGTATCAAGCAAATCTTTTTAATAAAAAAAATCATTGGAAAAAAAATTTAAAATTTCAATTCCTTTTTCTCGAAAACATGTTTTATTTAAATTCTGAAAATATAAATATGAATAGCCCATACAATTCCAACAAGTTGTCCATACATCGGAAGATGTGCACTTCTACAGGGAAAAAGTCTTTCTAACAACAACTTTTTCATGTTTTTCTACGAAAAATTACTATTAATGTTTAATTCGTAACATTTTTATGTATAAATTCGTGATTATGTATATTATATCGTGATTTATATGCTCTGCTAACTTTTTTCTATTCAGAAAAATGCCAAGAACATGTTAAACGCGATAATTTACACATAAAATTGTAACGAGTAAAGCATTATTTTTTTTCATACCAAAATGCGTCTTCGAAGAAAGTTCGCGTTTCAAAAAGATCCAATACACTATATTGCTTTGACTTTAAACGAAATTAGGATCAGTTGCAATTTTCAAAGAAAACAAAAAAGTTGTTGTTAGAAAAACTATTTCCCTGTAAAAGTGCCCATCTTCCGATGCATGGACGACTTGTTGAAAATGTAAGGGCTATTGATATAGTTTTTTTTTTGAGAATTTATCTTTCAATCTTTCAGAAAGTTTTTTTTAATATTTTTTTATAAAAAATCAAGATTAAATTTTTGGCCCCTTTGAAAAAGTATTCTAATTCTTTTCTGAATATTTCATGTGTGCAAAGTTTCTTAAAAGACTCATGTGTTTACACCCACTACGTTTCGCTGCTATCTGAGCTGGTGCTCCTAAGACGAGTCTACATGAAATTCGTCATAATCGAAATTTCACTAATAGTACTAATCTTGAATAATGAAAATTGTAGACTCGTGTTGCATAGTTAGGCTACAAATACAAATCTACAAGTCTAATATTACATGTTGTTTACGTTATTATTATTCGTATTAAACACGTATTAAACGAAGCAGAAGAGACGAAACTGAATCAAATCTTATGGCGGGTTTACATTAGGGAGATCTATAGCTATAGATTGATTTATTCACGTGAATATAGGTGTAAACGGGTGAGAAAAATATGATACACTTATTCGAGGTATATATAACTTGAATAAATTCAGCATATGTAAACGCTTGTGAATTTCTCACTGGTGAGAAATCACTAAAGCTGGATGCAGTTCTACTTCAGGTGAATAAATTCACCGAAAATATGAATATATTCATTATAGAAGTTCACGCTAGTGTAAACAGTTGATGCGATTTCTATAAATCTCATCATATTTCTTCACATGAATATATCACTAGTCTAAACCCACCCTTACACACGAAGCTCACGACACCTTTTTGGACTGTTTGAACGAAATAGCAAATGAACGCGACGCTGGCGCGTTCAGGAAAAAAATCCCATTGCTAACAAAATCGACCACTGACCTCGATTTCTGAAGCTTGCCTGGTGCGATGCAAAGCGTAATCGGTTGTCACCATCAATTGCTGAAAAAAATATTTTTTTTGAATTATGTATAAATGACGGTCATGTGCTGTTTTGTTATGACTTATCTTGTGTTAATGAGAAAATTATCTTGTGTTAATGAGAAAATATCCGGCCAGATAATAGGTAACTATCCGGTATCCGGCCGGAAAGCAAAAAATGGCCGGATAGACCGGATACCGGAGAGTTACTGGACATCCGTTTCATCTCTAATTATAACCTCGTTTACTTCCAAAGTGGTTCAACATTTACTACAGAATTATTCACATGGATAAGATAAATAGCAGAATGGCGGTGATTTGTTCAGAATTTGTAACAACTTTAACAGTTTTGTTCATTTAAACACGTCTATTCCTCCTTAGAATATTAAGTTCGGCGAAGAAACGATGATGAAGCCTTTCTCGAAACTTTCTCGACATTGGCTATACCCCTCCTCGCCTTGTTCACGTGGACATTGTTCAATATTTCTCATTGAAAACAACCAAGTATATAATTTGATTGAGCCCATACTCATTACTAATTTCACAAGCAGCATTTTGTGATCCGTTTTTTTTTTTGGTGAAGTTGACACGATCAATCCCTAAAATTACGGGATATGTAGGAAGATGAGTGTTTGTCGCAAATACGTATTTTTGAAATAGCAAAGCGATACAAAGACGACTGTGGATCGGCAGATGACGGTTCGCAATCAGGAGCATTAGTCGTCTCACGCACCGATGCAAATGTAAACCTCTAAGCCAAAACGCTACTAAAAGATGTCATGTTGGAGAGGAGCCGATCTGGCGTAGTGGTAACATCCATACCTCTCACGCTGAAGATCACGAGTTCAATTCTCACTCCCAACATTCTTCCAAAATTGGAAGTAAAAAGTGACGAACCAGCCAAAAGTGTTGAATGTCACTATAATACAGATATAAAAAAAAAAAAAAAAATGTCATGTTGGTGTCCTGTGGCGTCTTCGACTCCAACACAGCTTGATCTTACCTCATGACAACAAACCAGCCGATTCCTTTTGGGAATGAATGTATTACCGCATCCACCCTATAGTCCCGATCTCGCCCTTGCGACTTGTTCCCGAAAATCAGAACAAAAAACAACTATAACTCAAGATGTTTTTCTGTCGTGGGAGCAGTGATGAAGGTTCAACTGCGTAAGACTATTGAGGCTGTTTCCACTCTTTGGGACTATTGTGAAGGCCAAGATTTTGTTCAGAAATTCTCGGAATTAAATTGTTTTACGCCTTGTATATATGTGATGTTTGGTAGCTTATTGAGGATCTAATAAGGCGTGATGGAGAAGTATGCTATAATTTTACTATGGATATAATGCAATTTCAATCATTAGAGAGTCATCGAACTTTTATCGTTGTAGGCTTTGATATCTAAAACCAGTTTTTAAAAACACAAAACCACAATTTCTGTTGAAAAATTGTTTGGATATGGTAATATGGTAACTTTTTTGTAGTTTACGTTATTTTACTCCCAAAAAATCATAATAAACTTCGATGCATTAATCAACCTTATTGATTAACACAAACTGTTTTATGATTAGTTCTCAGCACTATATTGACATCTCTTTTACTTCCGTTACAATTTCATTATAGGCATCTTCAAAGATCACGAATTCTACTCCATTGTATCCACATTATCATGGGTTAAATACGAAAAACTCAAGGTTTCCAGTTCTGATAAAGTATTGTAGCAACTACTACATGGGTTGAAAAGTCCCGGAATTTTTCAACAGATGGCGTCACTAAAAATAGGATTCATTTCGAGGAGTTCATCTATTATTAGCTTATGTGTGAAGTTTTATTTCGTTTATTTGTTCACAAACTACAGTTTAAGTGACCCCTACCTGAGCATTCGTATAGAAAATGGAAAAAGAGGAATGTTGTATTTTGAACATTATTTTTTGATGGGAAAAACTCCTGAACAATCAATGCAATGATTGACGAAATGTTATTCCACTTCTGCTCCTTCGAGAACAACAGTTTATCGTTTTATCAAAAGCACGATACATTTTACACGACCAAAAAACAACGGCACGGTGATGATTCAACAGGCGATTTGACGTTACTGGAGCGTAATCGAGTGGACTTCTTTCGACGTTTCGTGACAATGGTTGAAATCACACTCCACACTCCTGAGTCCAATAGGCAGTCTCCAGAGTGGCACTGAAGGCACATTTCGAAGACTTAGATTCGTGCTACAGAAAGGAAATCGAAATGTTGGAAACCGGCTATTCCAAGTGTATTTCCCTCGAAGGAAACTATGTTGAGAAATAAATACAGCTTTGCCCAAAAAATGATTGTTTTTATTAAAAATCTCAGCACTTTTCAGCCCACGTAGTAAAAACCACTGAAACTACTGTTGAGCAAGATGTATAGAAGTATTACTAAGGTGAGTCCGTATCTTCAGTAAGTTAGCGAGGAGTGTGAGAGGGGATTGTTTACAAAAAATGCGGAAGGGGGTCACTAATACATATGAGCATACGAACATATGTGCGAAACTTTTTCAACTATTTCGTTTTGTTCTATTCAGAAAACAAAATAAAGCGTGAGGAACTATCAACAAAAAATATTTCTTCCATTCTCGATTAACGATGATCTATTTACAGCGTGAAACGACGGCCATGTAATGGAATTTGGTACAGGTGACAACCAACGCGAGTGCAAGCATTACTAAAGTAGTAATTGGAGTCGTAATTGGAGTTGGCATCTGGGAGATGGTTGAAACTGTCGTGGATTTCATTTGCATTAATTAAGTAATCGAAGTATTTGACCTCCTTCCAGTTGGATCGGCTCTTCTTCAGTCGTGAATGGTAACAGTAGTCACGAAGCAGCGTGAACCGATTTTTTAACTCATCATCCTCTTCTACTCACAGATACGGAATGGTTTATTATACTGGAGACACGTTCGTCAACAAGTTTGGTAAAAATACCTTCGATTAGTTTGCTTCTAGCGCCGATTGAGTAATCGGCACAGATATATACCTTCTCGTCAGGTTTCCTAACGCTGCGCATCTCGTTTCAGGTTCAGTGCAGTGACCCAATCGGTCTTAAAAATCGTCGGGAAAACCGAGTAGTGTGCAGTAAACATTCAGTTCAGAAAATAAAACAAGCTTGAAGAATGAATAATAATATGCGTCTGTTTTCTCAAATGTTATTTGTTTATTCACCAAGCGACTCTATCCCTTCAAGGCTATTTGGTTATCGATATACTCTAAATAACATATTCACAAATGAAACCATAGAATGTTTGCTACCCTTTTTCGGTTTTTGTGTGAGCATGCAGAAGGCTTTTTTCTATGTTTCTCCTTTTTTTCTAATTGTACTGCTGAACAATTGGCATCTGAATCTGGTTCCCACGAAGTCAGTCGCGTCGGTAACTCCGAACACGGGTGGGTGTCGGTCGGATCATCCTACCATATTGTTGAGTTTATCATAGCCTCCGCCAATGACCAATCAGTTGATTTTTTCCGCCGTCGGGGAAACAGTCACTGGGTGGTTTGTAGCCGTCTGAACTCCATCCATTCTCTTCTCGTTCGGCCACTGAGAGCGCAAGTATACCAGCAGCTCTTTAATGAAGTATAAAAAAAGCAATGAAATCGTTTAAGCTATTTTAAAGAACTATAGACGCGATAAGCACGATTTTTTCTAACTGATTAATTATAAATAGCAACGTACGTCTTAAATTAATATAGTCATAAAACTATGATCGTTTATATAAAACTATGATGATGAATTTTAATACAATACTTTTAGACATTGTAACGTAGAAAAATGTCGAACAACTAAATATAGATTTTTCAATCATTAAACTAGAATCATCTCTCGGAATAAATAATATCTTGAATGTCGAAAATGAATATTCAGATCAGCACGATCAATATTTATTCAGATAATTGTTCCGATTTTCCGCAAAATACTGAAAAACATAAATGTTTATATAAAAAAAGTTTAAAGTTTTCTTTTTAAATACATAATTCTATTAAATATGTACATATAAATTTACGAAATAGTATGTTCACACTTATTCATCCAAATAGCAGCTCAATTATTTATCATTGAGCAAAGCAGTGTCGTTACTGCTCGAATTAAAAACGTTTAACGTACTTAAATGAACTTTTTTTTTCACTAACTCTTTTTTCTGGTCTATAGATTTTTCTCTTCACTATCATCCCCGATGAACTTTACATCGATCACCTTATTCCGACCCATCGGTTTTGCGAAATAGCAAATTAATTTTCTAATAAATTCTGCAATAATTCTTCCCGCTCGCATCTCGACCGTATCGGAAAACATTTGCCGGTCCTCAACGTCCTCATCCGGATGTTCATACACATCAGCATATTCAATGTTACTCAAGAGCATAGCTTATCCTTCTTGGTATCCTTTCTGAACCATCAACATTTGTTCATTGTTATATACGATGTTGTGAATCAGTGCAATGAACCTTTTACTCCGGAAGGTTTTACTGTAACCTTGGTCGCTTCTGCACGAGCGGTGGTAAATCGACACCAAACTCGAAGTACACAATGCCCAAACACGATACTTTCCATACCTCAAGTTTACTAATAGGTCTGTTGGTCGGCAAACCTTTCCAGTAATTACACATGCAGTTGCTATCAGTATCACTTCTAGTAAGTGAAGGATGATAATAATAAGTAAACTGAATTATTTTTCACGCAACTGATGTGCTCATAAAAAATGCGTGAAAATATTGCGTAATTTCAAGAGAATCGCGTAAAAAAAGATTGCATCGGTGCGCGCTCGTTACAACCACACTCACACGCGCACTCACAGAATTTCTCTTCCCAATGAGAAAGTGTATCACTATAACAATCCCTGCTTTGCATGTTCTTGCACGGATGTCCTTTAGAACCATGTGTTGTTGAACCAAAATATCTGTTGGACAGAGAATCATTATTAGAAATACTGTTCAAGAAATGGTCCCGTTGTTTCGTTACATATGTGTTCGTGCCGCAAGGAGAAACAGAATCCGAACGACAAATTGTAATTGATGTGCAAAAGACGACATCCACCTTCTGTCCCCACAGCTGGAAGGAACTCCGGGGAAAGCATATTATAGTAATCTTCTATAAGCACGTCGTATTGTTCCCTTCTAAAATAGCTCATAGATCATTGTATATCATCCAACAGCCACCTCCGGTGGCATCCATTCGGAATGAAGTGCATTTTGGGTTTGAGCGGTGGGATCTGTGGACGATTTTTTAATTAACTTTGTGGCATCAGATACAATCAATACTAAACCTATAGCAAGGTTTTCTCCAGCTTTGAGTTTTACACTATTCGAAGGTGCGCTCGTAGGAGTTATCGTCACTGACGGTGTGATGATTAGATTGGACCCTGTTCGGATTGCTCCAATAGGTAACATATGTCGCAGTATAATAAGTACCTCCCGGGAGTAAAAGTAAACGTTGAAGCGGTTTCGCGATATTGATAGGTGACCCATGACTGAAAGAATAGATGGAAGGATGAATGTGAAAACGAAAAGTAAAAAAGTATTACCTGACTGGATTTGTATTAACTGACATTATGTTTTTCGAATGAGCTGGAAATGCGACCGCACTGAGTAACTCTTTCGTTAGGGGACTGGTATCGAAGCTCGAGGGTTGTTCATGTTTGTATTACTTGAAGTCACGATGAAATTTTCCATAATCATTACGTGTTGAGACTGTTTCAACTTCTTCAATAACATCAACATAGTTTCTTCGTTGCGAAGTTCTCCCTGAAGATTCTTCAAACCTTGTTCCCGTTTCAAAATTTCTGCGACTGTCATCCTCATATTTGAACAGTACTGTGACTGGAGTGGCAGTAGCAGCTGCAGCAGCAGCACCATTGAACGAACGATCATTAGCTTTAGCTGGTAGCAACACTATCTGGCGTTTCAGCGTATGATTTGGGCTCAGTACAGGGACGCGACACCCGTCTTTCTGGGATGCCACTGGCCACTGAGGGTGGAAGTGCCGGAGTTATAGTCCATCTAAAACATTCCGTTAAAAAACGCAGATCACGAGCCGTTACGGGAGATATTGTAGATATGTAGAAGCTCCAAAAGAATGCACCACTCGTTGTGGGACCAGGTCTAAAAACGAATGTGAAGATGCCTGCAGAGCAAACAAATGTAAACATTGCAAACATTAACGAAGATGGTCAATAACTACTTACTTCAACCGGGATTATATCTCCAATTTCCAGCGAATCTGCTTTTTTATCCGTGCTTGTGTCTTCATGCGTTGAAAAAGCCCGATTAAACAAAAAAAAAAAGATCAACAAGATCTATTGAAATCATTCGTTTTCAATGAAGAGACGTCTGTAATGTAAATGCCCGTATCATAATAATGGCAATGGCAATTTGGTTATAAAAAAACGTATTGTGTTTTGTTTGTAAACAGAACACAGTAGACTTTCAAGATGGCTGCAGAGTGGTTTTAGCAGATTGGCCCACCTAGTAGTAATACTTCTATACATCTTGCTGTCGAGAAAGCGTAAAATTTCGAACACTTGTGGTCAATCTCATATTTCAGTTTCCCACTTCAAATGCTCAATAACATACATTGACTTTAAGCAATTGCCAAGCTTGGAATAATTTACTGCTCGAGATAAATGTAGGTGAATAATAAATTTCAATCTATGCCAAAAAGTATTGGATTCGACTTTGACTTCCATATTTCATTTTGAGAAACAGAATCCGAATTCAGAGCGAGTAAACAAAGAAATGTCATTCTTATTATAAACTGCAGGAATTGCAAGAATTTCAAAAGGGATAGAAAGATCGAGAAAAAAATTGAGAAACGTTGGACACTATTCTATTTATAATTGGAGTTTTGAGAGGCATAAGAGGTTGCGAATAACTAGTTTACAATTTCTAAAGCCTGAAAATCTCTTTGAATATTGAAAACTACAAACAAGTAAACATAGTTTTAAGAGTGGCTTTGAAAGCCTCTTTTTCTTTCTAAAGATAACACATTCTTTCAAATTAATATATTTCACTCACGGTTTGAATTACTCGTGTGCCCCCCATTGCTCGGACGCCTCTGTCCCTCTGAACTACCGCTGTGTCTGTTCGCAAATTTTTCCGTCAGTCTGTCATCGCGTATTTTGGAATGTAGATCTACAGCACTGCAATACGGATCGGAAAAATTGTCGAGAGAATAGGTTTTTTTTCGGTCGTGTGAAATCAACCGTGTCGGTGGTCTGTGTTATTCGTTTGCTGGAAAGCTGGAAACAATTAGCAACGCACCCAGAACCGTCGTCTGGTGTGTCACCTCGGAGTACGCGAGTGGTAGCTGAGGGATACGCAACGAAGCGACGGATAGGATTTGACGATTTTTGTAAGCTTCACTTACCCCCCAGCAAAAGGAAGAGGATGGGGAAGGAACCACCTTCGCTCTATGATCAGTGCCTGCTGGCATATGTGAAAAACCTGAATCATAATGTTGCAAGCTTGGACCGAATTGCGGACCTCCGGCTACTTCCGACGGCGATTCTCGCCTCGGTGTACGACAGGGTGAGTGTACTTCCTGGTTTTCGGGGGTCGGGTGGAAGGAAGGCGTTGGAAAGTGTCAGCTGTGTAGATTTTCTCTTTTCCGTAACATTGAATTTAATTATTGCTGTTTTTGAGATGCCACTTTCTGCTGCGGCACGAGATTGAGACGAAATTAACTTTGGGGTGGCATATTCGACAGCGACCTCCAAGGACACTGGTAAGGTGACAATTTTTCTTCTCGTTGCCCCGTGCTCGTATACACTTGTTGGTCTGTGGGAGCCAACGACGGGGAAAGTGTCTTGAGAAAAGTCTGCGAATGGTTGGAAATTGCAAAAGCTGCCACCACATACATCGCGAGCCTGTATACCACTACAATAGAGAGATGGCTGTGACACAGAGTTTTTCGACGTAGGATCACGTCTTTCAGGAGCCTATCCAAACGAAAAAACCGCGTTCTGATTGGCAGATATTCGACAAAAACTTGGACTACTTTTTGAAACGAGTCAAATTTTTTTTCTATAATTTTCTATAATATCTACAGAATTTTGATTGAAGAATGAAATGTCGGAAATTGTTTGAATTTTTATAAAAAAAATACCAAAATTCTAAAATTTAGATTTTAAAGAAAAATTACACTGAAAAAAAATATATACACTGCGGTTCACAACTATAGATCCACCCATTTTTTCTGAGTTTCCAGAGGTATGTAAGAAGTCGGTTGAATTGAAGTATATAGTCTAGGATATAAGAACTATCTTCATTCAGAAAACTTTATTGTTGTGCTCAGGCGCGAAACATTCAAAAAACTAAAATTCCAGTGTTTCATAACTATAGAACCAGATTGAAAAACTCTCACTCCTTTACAAAATTAACGTCAATTTCACATGAAAATCAATGAGTTTCTAATTCGTAGGTCATCTTTAGTTCTCAATCAGTTCAAATAACCCATTTGGGGTGGTTTTGACCAAATTGCGCCATGTTGTAGTGTATATCTCGTTCTACGCAGAGGATACTGCTCGTTTAAGCTCTTCAAATCACTCATACTGCTTGTAAATTGCATCTACTATTTGACGATCACTCCTCATAAATTCTTGATAGGGTTTTGATCTGGTAATCAAACTGACCAGTCCAGAATCTGAATCCCCTATTCAAAAAATCATGCCTTGACTTTCCGGATGTTACGAATTGATGCCAAATTACCCAGTTATCGAACTGTTTTTAATGTAAAAACAGCAGTAAATAATTCTGTAGCACTCTGTTGTACTTCGTTGCACTTCTGACTGTTCATTTGTGTTGATGGTAAGCTACCTAAGCCAGACCTTTTAGAGAAAAAAAAGCAAAGCATCGGGTCCAAAATCTAATTCGGAAGCTAATCCTATGGGTTTCACTATTCCAGGAGAACTTCTCTGATAGAAAGAAATCCACCTATAATAGAATTTCTTCATACTGGAAGGACATACGGAACGTGTCATGTAATTTTCCAACTCGTAACTTTGCAGGCGGCAGTTTGATGGTTTGAGGAAAATATGAGTGGTTAGTTGTGAAACGCAGTGTATTAAAAATTGAAATTCCTTTTTCTCAAAAACGATTTTTTTTTAATTTTCAAAAAAAATATATGAATGGCCCTTACAATTTCCAAAAAGTCACCCGTACATCGTAAGATGGGACATTTTTATATATTACAGGGAAAAAGTTTTTCTAACAACAACTTTTTCATGTTTTCTTTGAAAAAAAGTTGATGGGTCTGGCCCTAAGGGCACGGACGGGATCTTGACATAGGACTGTGATCGAATGCAATTACTTACTGGAGTTGAGTTTTTTCATTGTTCAAAGTCTGTAATGCACATGATGTATTTACATGATCCATCAAATGGAAGCCCTGAAAACTCCATCAGTAAAAAACATTCTATCAAAATTTACTTCGCCAAATTTCGAAGAAAACATCCGTGGGATAAACACAAAACGTTCTTGATACATGGTTAAATTGAAATTTACAGCGGAATCACAGAAGTACGATGGACATTCTTGGTTCATGATGCTTGACGAAGGCTGCAATCCTTGTGTACGGAACTCAACATATAAGGTGGCGAACCTTGACTCTGGATTCAATTGAAGACGTTCTTCGAAATTATCAATTATTAATGGATTCATAGTCTCACAGCGAATGAGATATCTGTATGATAACTCTATAAATCGAAGAGGCAGAGGAAGTACTACAGCCAGAACCTCAAGACTCATCGTATGAGTCGATTGCATGCAACCTAAAGCAATACGCAAGCTACGATATTGTATCCGCTCCATCTTTAGAATATGAGTCTTAGCTGCCGTTCGGAAGCAAAAACTACCGTACTCGAGGACCGATAATATCGTTGTTTTGTATAAACTTACGAGGTCTCCTGGATGGGCACCCCACCATGTACCAGTTATCGTATTTAGGAAGTTGATTCTCTGTAGACATTTCTATTTCAGATACGCAATATGTCTCCCCCAGGTACATCTAGAATCGAAATAGACACCAAGATATTTGAAATTTATAGAGTGGGTTATTGTTTTCCCGAAAAAATGAAGCGGAAATTTTGCGGGTTTGTGCTTTTTAGAAAAAACTACCATCTCTGTTTTCTCCGTAGAGAATTCGATACCCAGCTTGATAGTCCATGTAGACAAATTGTCCAAAGTATCCTGTAATGGTCTTTGCAGATCGGCGGAGGAGGATCCCCTAATGGAAATCACTCCATCATCTGCAAGTTGACGTAGCGTACAATGTCTTGAAAGGCAATTATCGATGTCATTAACATAAAAGTTATATAATAGGGGGCTCAGACATGAACCTTGTGGAAGGCCCATATAGCTTAGTCGGGAGACTGCCAAATTTCCATGAGCAAAACTCATGTGTTTTGACGTGGGACTACGTCTAACCGGAATATATGGGGGGTAAAATGAAAACATAAACACTGAACATGCAGGAAAAAATGCAAGATTTCTAATGCTTATAACTCGAACATTTTCTACTGGATCGGAAAGATGTTTGCATCAATTGATAGGGAATATTTCTACGCATCTATCGCAATTAATAAAATGTCATTTTTCATTAGATAAATAATTGAATAACTGTAAAATGTTAAGCGTTATCTAAACGCCCTTACTGCCTCGTTTTGATTGGCCCGATTTACGGTTTCCCCAACATAGACTTCAAAACCAAGCAGCGTTGGGGAAATCGGAATTGAAAATACATGAAAGTAGGGGGACTTTTGTTCTCTCCGAAATATGTTCCCTAACACAGACTTCAAAACCAAGCAGCATTGGCGAAACCGACATTGCAAATACATGAAAGTAGGGGCAGCTTTTGTTCCCACCGAAATGCGTTTCTCTAACACAGACTTCAAGTCCAAGGAGCGTGGGGAAGTTGGCATTGCAAATACATGCAATTCGGGGGCATTTTTGTTCCGACTGAAATGTGTTTCCCTACCACAGACTTCAAATCCATGGAGCGAGGGAAAATTGGCATTGCTAATACATGCAAGTCAAGGGCAATTTGTTCCGACTAAAATATGTTTCCCCAACATAGGCTTCAGAACCAAGGTGTCTAGGAAAATTGGGATTGCAAATTCATGCAGGTCGGGAGTATTTTTGTTCCGACTGAAATCTGATTACCTTTAAAGACTTCTAACCAAGGTGTCTGGGGAAATCGGCATTGCAAATACATGCAAACTGCGAGTACTTTTATACTCGTTTGCCTTTGTGCAGACTCAAATGCGTTTCCCTAACACGGTCTCCTAAACTTAGGTACCTGGTAAGATCGTGCAGACACTAGAGACATGGCATTTGTTCAAACTTTTTACTCACAACGTAAATATATTGAATTCAATTGAATTCGGAAATTGTTTCATTCAATCAAAAATTCAATCAATACATACAAATGATTACTAAGCTAAGGTAGTCCCACGTCAACCTTGCGGTTATATCATAGATATAACCCACCCATTTTTTTCTGACAGCAAATTATACAAATAATTATTTAAAGTTGGCGAGAGTCCACAATTATGAAGTTTATCTGATAATATATCAATAGAAACAGAATCAAAAGCCCCTATGCTATCAAGTAAAATCGAGGCGATTTGTTTTTTATGAGCAAATGCTATTTGAATTTCAGACGAGAGCAACGCTAGACAATCATTCGTTCGTGTACCTCTTCTGAACCCAAACTGCGTATCTGAAAGTAAATTGTTCGTTTCCACCCATTTGTCTAAACGAAAAAGAATCACTTTCTCCAGCAATTTACGAATGCAGGAAAGCATTGCGATTGGCCTATATGAATTGAGGTCGCAGGCTGGCTTGTTGGGGTTTCGTATGGCTATAACTCTGACTTGTCTCCAGTCACGCGGAACAATGTTTAGCTCTAGAAATTTGTTGAACAAGTTCAGCATGCGTCTTTTGACAGAATCGGGGAGATTGTTCAATATATTGAACTTTATCCTTTAGTGGATACTCCAGGAGCCGAGTTGAATGTCACGTACGATATTTTGTGCTGGAACGGAATCTGGGCAAACCTTCCTCGCAAAACTGTAGATCTAACGATCAGAGTATTCCTCACTAAAAAACGTGAATTTAGCGCGAATTGAATGGACAACATACAATACAATAACTGAGGCATTCATATTATCGGTAAATGGAGAATAAATCATTACACGCAACCACTAACATTGTGAGCTAACGCTCGAATTTAGGCAAAAAGATTGCTCTTTACGACGGGGAGGAAAGCGAGAGGTTCGAAAGGAAACATACCCATTTTAATCGTCAAATCGTGAACTTTTTTTTTTACTATATTCACTGTTCATATTCTAAGCAAAAAAATGTCTCCTGTCTAATGGTATATAACACAACGTATGTCAACATATGTAACGATTTTGACCCATAACGTCTCGCTACAATCTTAGATGTTGCTGCCAATAGCCAGTCGAGTTGGCATGAAATTCGTCATCTGCTTTTCTAGAGGTTTTAACGTGGAGATTGTTTCCAAAGTAGATACGAAAACACTATTGATTCCATCCGACATTAGGATTGCACCCTAAATAATCCTACTGAAATTAGAAACATTTCTTCGGCAACTTCAATGGACAGTACAATCAAGAAAAAATTCTTCTTGTAACCGTAAAATAACATCTGAATCAATAGCCTATAATCAAATGACGCATGGACTAACATCTGAAGAAACTTATTTGGCAAAAGAATCATTCGCCTGCAGAAAATCTCCGAGAAACGAGTGTCTATCGAAAAGAGTTTTTCTGAAGACTTCTGAAAGGATTGTTGTTCATTGAAGCTAATCGAGTTACTGTTCAAAAAAATGTGTCGAAAGCATTCAAACGAAGAAACAACCAATGGATTTAGCCATACTTCCTCACTGAACTTGCTGTATCAAACATTTGCAACGTTAATGGACGAAAAAATCGGGAAATATTCGGAAAGAGGGTTCTGTCCATCAGAAAAGGTGGACTGAATATGCTTCTTTCAATACACAGGTGCAGAACCAAGATTTGGAAAGCACCCGTTTCGTTAGGTCCTTCTAAAATTATTTGGAAAATCCTCCAAATATTCCGATCATTTCTTCAAGTTATTAACATCCCACATGTTCTCTGCAGAGTAAAATGTATCCACAGTCAAATTTACTCTCACGTAGATCTGGACTTAGAACACAGAGTTCAGTTTATGCAGTTTATGTTATGGAGTAGCTTAGAAGTTGAAAACAATGATCCTCTATTACCGATGGAAGCTTGATCGCTCACCTTTTCTGTGAGTTTCATGCAGTATACATATTTTAGTGAAGAAGCTCGATGATATGGAAAAATGTTCGACATTACCATTTTGTGGATAAATATGGAGTACTCAAAATAGGCGGAAAGTTTAAACATTCTTGAAAATGCAGAACATATTTAATTTATTCTTTTGTACTTTTCAAAAATATTCGTTTAACGTGTCCACGTGGATATTAATTGTGCTCCCACCCCCCTCACCGTGGACATTTTCGTACCCCCTGAAGTTGTGCACGTAGTATGTGGACAGCCTCTTTCGTGTTCCACTATTTTGAAGCGCAGATGCCAATGGAGAAACTATTTATGCACCCTCCGTATATACTATTCACTATATTATCCGTACAGAACGCAGGAAAGTTATGAAAAGTTTTATCAATGTAATTTTTTAGATATATCCAAAATTTATGTGAAACGAATAGCCTATCGTAATTCTACGTCAACAATGCGGTCGTGTCTCGGACACAACCCCTCTGTAACTTTTTTTTCATTGGTACGTTTTTTTCCCTGCTGTCACTGTATAAGTTTGTCCGCGCTTGTGTTTTGGCTTTTTATGAGAATCGCTGCGAAATGAGTCCTATGTCACATCACGGCTGGTTGATGGTTCTCTTTGGCATGCTTTGCCTTTGGGTCTGCGGAAAACAATGCGATTGAAGGGAAGTTATTTCGTGCAAATATGCAACGCTTTCATTGGTGAACTGTTTTTACAGCTCCACCTTAGCCATCTTTGCTGGTGAAATTTGAGGGATTTTCTGAAGGACACACAGTTTATCGATTACCGAATTTTCAAACGATCTTCAGCAAATAACCATTAAGCAGCATTTTTACAGTGATAGCAACTGTTTTTCGTAATAGGTATCAGCAATTAAATACCAGGCGATGTCCGCGTTATCATTATCTACGGATGAGTTTACTTGAATAAACTCCCCACACATTTAATATGCCGGGTTGTGTTTGAGCTTCCGCTTATCACTCGTTCACAAACGGCGAGCGGTTTCAATCCCCTTTTTTCTTCTTTTGGCCAAAACATGTTTCACCGAAGAGGCATCGAATTTGAGACGGGTCGTTTCTCTCCAATGTGTTTGAACGGGAGTTTAGCGATGCAGAAAATACAGAATGAATAGATTGCATATGCTAATCATAAGTGTTCAAAATAGTCCATCGACGCAATTCAAAATTACCTCAACTGTCTAGATGTCGATATTTGCTTTCTCACTTGGTTAATATGTTAATCTGTTATTCCACAGATGTGCCAATTCGATTCGCTCAAGGACATCTTGCTGGTTCAGTTATCAGATCTGGACACGTTCAACAAGCTCATCAAGCAGACCTCGCTCAAACAAATTATTTTCAAGTGCGTCCAGACGCTGATGACTGCAAGGCGCCCGCTTGTGTCAGAACTCCGCACACGTTTCTGTCGCACCACCAGCGTCTACTACCTACAGCATGAGAACGCGCCGCTCGTGAAGGATGCCAGTCTCGAGCACTACCTGAAACGGGGGACGACCGCCACCGCTACTAACGCCGCCAGCACGAGGGAAATTGCGTTGAGCCAGAGCGACGCCCATTGCTTCGTGAGCGCCTTCCTAGAGCAGATCGAAAATGGCATCCGGTTAGGGTCGTTCCTGTCGGAATCCGGATGGCTCGAGGAATCTTTACATGTGTTCAACATTACGTTGAGCATGATCCAGCTGCTGCAGTCCAGCTATATGCGTTATCTGATCGAGCTCAACTGCCTTCAAAAGTAAGATATTTGTGTATATTTCAATTCACTATTTTTCGGTTCAATGATGCCAACGTTTCTGAAGAATTTATAGTCAAAAACACACATGGGTGCATTTCCGAGGGTTAAGTTTTAAAATGTGGTTATGGGCTTTCGCGCAAGAAAAGCGCCGCCTGGAAGAGAAAGAGTGTGAGGATATGGAACTGCTTTATCGTTCTCGAGAATCGCAGAGGTTCTTAAAGAAACTAAACGTCTCGCACAAAGGCTTTGTGCCGCGGCCGAAATGTTTGTTTCTGCATCTTGACGAACGAACAAGAGGTTATCGAAAGGGGAATGCAGCACTTGATGATGACTACACCGGTGTAGTGAACAAACAACGATGATGTTCCACCTCCTCCGATGGGTGAATATGGGAGGCCATTATCCAGCTAAAGAATCATAAAGCAGCCGGTAAGGATGGCCTCGCAGCGGAGCTCTTCAAGGGAAGTCCAACAGATACAGTGTACGCAGAATCTGAGACACAGAACAACTACCGGAGGAGTGGAAAGAAGGTGTAATCAGCCCAATCTATAAAAAAAGGTGACAAGCTGGATTGTGGGAACTACCGTGCAATCACGATCCTGAATGGTGCCAATAGTAAACAAAGGGCCTGGCCGTGTAAGGCAGTCAAAAGTGCCCCCAAACCAAACAAACAAACGCAATCGCAAAACGGCATCAGGTAGCAGAAGAAAAAAGTTTGTTCTTTATACAAACTGCTTTGGTGGCAAATCCAGAACAAGGCGGCATCGAGGGCGTTCGAAATGGTTTTTTTTCAAAACCACGAGTACTAAGTTTTCTAAATTGGAATCATTCCATAAAACAAGGCGCTTTTCAGGGCCATTAAACCTTCCAAAAAAGAGTTTAGGAAATACAGTTCAATGCTTTCTAAAACAATATCCAAAATAATAATAAAACACAAATTGATTTTTTCATAATTTGTTTGCCAGGATATGATGAGTATGTGAATTTGGCAGTTGTTCTGAGCTTATTGATTTTCACCAATTCTTAAATTGCTTCTAGATTGAAAGTACAGTAATTTACACTTATCTCGACATTTAGCTAATTGGACGGACCTGTAATGCGACATATTTAGTTGGACATTTTTATAAACATAGAGTTCGGGGTCCAAATTATGACCCCACATTGAAAGTCGACAGTGTACCACTGTCATCGCAAATGTTCAATTACAGGTTAAAATTACCTCCAATCCGATACTTAGTGGTGGTAATGCGACGTGCCATTGAATGTAATTTACTGTAAAATATGTCACAAGCTGGATGGGAAGAAATTTTCCAACTGTGAAAGTTGTGGCGAGTGGCAAATGCAATCGCTAAACAGAAAGGTTTAGCCGAATAAGATGGGGATATCGAGTGATAACAAAACAATAAACTCTTTAGATTGAAGATAATTTTGTGATCCTGAAAAGGACCCTTTTTAGCCTGCATGTGAATCCAACGAGCGAACAAATCGTAATGAATGTATTTTTTTTTTCACTTAAATTCTTTTTATTTCTTAATTTGGTTTACATTATAATATAGTACTACATATCAAGTATTCAATCTAGGGTTCTACATCTTTAAGTTGATGAATGTATTTTTTTGCCATCGCTCCCTTTTAACGCTCATTCGTTCGTCTCGTTGGACTCGCCCCTCTGGCTGAGTCTGCCGATTTGTCTCTATCCTGTGAGTGTGTACCGCTAGAGTATAAAACACGCGGACCCCAAAAAAATATCTTATTTTCTTTCAAACCGTAAACCCGTGTGGTTGTACGGCATCGGAATCGTGGACGTAACAAAGGAGGACAAGTTAAGGGAAAGGCAAAGTCTCACTCGAACCGTGCAGGTCTCCAGTTCCCTGTTGGTCGCATTCACTGATTGCTCCGCAAGGGTAACTAGGCCGAACGGATTGGTGCCGGAGCACCAGTATACCTAACAGCGATTATAGAGTTTCGGCCGTCGGAGTGCTCGAGTTGGCTTGCAAAGCTGCTCACGACAATCAGAAAACCCGCATCAAGAACAGAGCAGCTTCGGTTCGGCGCTCATCAAGGCAACAATTAGTTTCAGTGAGTGGCAAAGTGTTTCTCCGGCACTTCGCATTAAATGTAATTTACTGAACAACATGTCACAAGCTGGATGGGAAGAAATTTTCCAACTGTGAAAGCTGTGGCGAGTGGCAAACGCAATAGCTAAACAGGAAGGTTTAACCGAACAAGATGGGAATATCGAGTGATAACAAAAACACAATACCAAAGGTTCTTTTCAAAACCATCAACATATTCATAAAGAGTAAACAGTAAACTAATCCATTTTTCAGGTAGATAGGTAGGTATTCACGTAGGAGAAGAAAATAAAACAATATATTTAAAATATATATTTAACAAAAGCTGTCCCCTTTGTATAGTCCTACGTCACTCCGGTTATGTCCCCGATTTACCCACCCGTCTTTTTTGAACCCCTATGTGGTTTAACATAGGGTCTATGGTGAAAAACATACTTTTTCGTTTATTTCACGCCATCCTCAAAAGCTTCGAGAAAAAAATTTGAAAAAAAAACTGAATGTGCATCTTACTACGGTATATCAAGAAAAATTATTTTAAAAAAAATATAGGAGGTTGCGTTCAAGACACGACCGCATTGTTGACGTAGAGCTACGCTGTAGTTTAATTTAATTCAAGTAGCTTGTTTTTAATTTTATCCTTAGTGGAGAGTTTGTTTTGCTACTGGCAAACGAAACCAAATCACATACAAAACTTCAGAACGACATTTACTTTCTTGGTGACTAAATGAACGAAATAAACCCTATCTGTTAATCTCAACAACCTCGAAAAGAGTAGCAATGCAAATTAATAACTTAATATAACCTACTGAATAACTTGGTATTCCCCAAATAATTTTTTGGTGCACAACCTTAACACCTGCTTCACCATAACGTCAGTTCAATGCATTGATGACAGAAAACAAACAATGTTAACTGCTTGAAAAAAGGCTGAATATTTGCCTCAGCAGAGATTCATTACCAATAACCTAGCGTAAATGTTTCCCTCCTGCTATTCTCCCCTCCTTGTTTATTACGACTGCATAATTTGCAACACCAAACAATCGTCAATCACAGCATAAAAAAATAGGCGATTGTTGCATCGTTACAGGGCCAATGCACACGGGAGCAGATACAAATGGGGTTTTAGTGTAGCGAAGATGCACTATTTTTACGTACGGGTTATGAAGCACGCACGTACGCATACAAAAAGCAACTAAATATACCACACTTATCTCCGTTTTGCGCTCTTCCTGTTATTATTGCTGGTCTAGATTAGCTTAGCTGTCATCCTTTGTGGAGAGAGTTTTCCTACCGTCATGCGAAACCAAATTACTGACAAAATTCAAGAACATTTATTTTGTTGATGAGCTGACGATATCCTAGCTGGATGGTTCCCCACACAATTGTGTAGCTCAGAACCTTAATGCAATGGCGTCAGTTTGATGCAATGATTGCAATGCCAGAGACACCAGCAAGTGAGTAATTTGGTAGCGTCCACAGCTCAATCCGAAACGAAGACATGAACGATAATGGAAGTTTGCCTTCCTTCCTTGCTTAAGACTTTAAACTTCTTCAGCTCATTCGTCTCTAACCTTCAAAAAATACCCTTGGAAAACTTTACTTTATCCATAATATTACTCCTCCACTCTCATTGTCTTGAGAAAGGCATTCGATCCCTCAGCCTCCAACTCGCCCAGCAGTCGATTTCCTCACGAAGAATGAAAGTTTGCCTCACCGAGATCCACTGTTTATACTCTAGGCAAATATTTCCCTTCGTTCTTCTTCTTTTCCTTTGTTCACGCAGACTTTACATCTTACGATTTCCCCTCCGTTGCTCGTCGATAAGCTGCTCGTTATTGACAGCTCTGTTCGGGAAAGCACACAAATGGACAGAAGTAATATATGAGGAAATGGGAATGCTTCCAATTTTCATCAATTTAAACCATATGCAGACTATGGAATTGTAATGTATAGCATATCAAACTAATCTTAGGGAATTTCCGATTCGTTTGTTATGTAAATCGCCAAAATCCGTTCGCGGCAAAAATAGTTATTAACGTTAACTTTATTTCATGAAAACGTGACCTGTTTTCTGATTTGGCACCCTTAATGAAAGACGAAAAATTCATCAAAAATTGAGGTACTAAAAAATATTGAAATTTTGAAAAAAAAATTTTGGATATAGAGATTCAGTACTACTCTAATTTATATTTAAATGTGTTCCTACGGCTTTTCTAGATATGTGTGGTTTTGTTTAGATTTTTTTCGGTGTTGCGCGGTACAAAAAATATTTTTTTTTATATTTCCGAAGGGTCTGGCTGGATATGGGAGTAAAAAGTGCCCCAAACCAAATCAATCATGTATGGGAAATATTGTATAGGATACTAAATAAAACATTTTGGTAATAGTACCATATATTTGAGTCCTTATATGGTACACCATAGGATCAATGGTGAAAAATGCACCTTTTCGTTTTTTTTCACGCCATTCTCAATAGCTTTGAGACAAGAATAAGAAAAAAAATACTGAAAGTACATCTTACTAAGGTGTATCGATGAATATCTTCAAACATTTTTTTCATCAAAAATCTAATAATTCCCTTTTTTCCAAAAATGACATTTTTCGAAAATTCATAACTTGTGAACTACTGAACCGATTCAAATGATCGACAAATCAAATTAAAGCTAATAAGCTAGTCTTGTTTGAAAAAATATTACACTTTGAATAGAAATGGATTTTGTTTTCGTAATTATTGATTATATTTGTTTTCTATAGCTTACATCGTTTCGGGACCAAGAGCGCCATATTTTTTTATATTTTTTCCTGAAGGCTGAGGTTTTTTCACATAATACATCCGAATACCAGAGAGGTGTTATTTTTCGTTTTTAAGTTATGATTTTTCAAAGTTAACATGTTTTCAGTTTTCGTTCCATCAATATTTCTATGCGACTAGACTGGATGTATGTGATTATAATTCAATTAATTGGCGAGTGTGTAAGTTTTTCAAAAAAGGCTAGTAGGCTTTAATTTGATATGTCGATCATCTGAATCGGCCCAGTAGTTCAAAAGAAATAACTTTTTGAAAAGACATTTTTGGGAAAAAGTGAAAAATGATTTTTTAAACCATCGGGTAATTTCTAAAAATCATAACTGAAAAACGAAAAAAATGCCTCCCTGGATTCGAAAGTTTTAATTTTTTGTAGTGGAAAAAATGGGGAAAAAATGATTTTTCGAACCATCGGTTATCTTTGAAAAATAATAACTGAAAAATTAAAAGAAACGCGTCCCTGGTTTCGAGATATGCTATGTGAAAAATTCTCAGCTTTCCACAAAAAATATTTAAAAATATTGCGTCTTTGGTCCTGAGACCATGAAAACTATAAAAAACAAATACAGTCAATAATAACGAAAACAAAATTCAAATTTTGTGCAACTGTAGTATTTTTCCAAGAAAGACCAGCTAATTGGCTTTAATTTAATATGTCGTACATCTGAATTGGTACAGTGGTTCAATAGTTATGAATTTTTGTCATTTTTGGCAAAAATGCGAAAAAAATTAATTTTCGGACCACCCTAAAATGGAAATGGTCACACTAAAAAAATAAAAAATACACGACTCTAACAATTTGCTATAAAAACAAAACTAACACTTTCGACGACAATCTGAGAAACACTATATCGGTTTGGCATGGAATGGCTGTGTGTTTGAAATCAGTATTAGGCATGAATGATATCCGCTCCCTCGCAACTGTGGTTTCATTCCAAACGTAGTCCGGTCTGCACAACGACAAGCGAGTACAAAAGTACACAACACCAAAAATTAGCCCCGATTTGCGTTTATTTGCAAAGCGAGTTCCCCCAGACACATTAATTTTGAAGTCCGTGTTAGGGAAACACAGCTCGGTGGGAACAATATACCCCCGACTTGCATGTATATTTGCGAAGCGAATTTCCACAGGTACATCGATTTTGAAGTCTGCGTTGGGGAACCCGTAAATCTGGCCAATCAAAACTTGGCAGTTAGGGCGTTCAGATAACGCTTGACATTTTACAGCTATGCAATTGTTCATCTCATGAAAAATAACATTTTATTAATTGTGATAGACGCGTAGAAATATTTCCCATGAATTGATGCAAACATTTTTCCGATTTATTAGGAAATGTTCGAGTTATAAGCATTCGAAATACGGGTAGGGTTAGCACACAAATCGGCAGAACAAATGTATGGGAAAAAGGAAATTCTTCCAATTTTCATGAATTTAAACCGTTTAGAGATTAGCGAATTGTAATGTATAGCATATCAAATCAGAGAATTTCCGATTCGATTGGTATGCAAATCATGAGAATTCGCTCACAATGAAAATAGTTATTAACGTTAACTTTCATAAAAACGTGACATGTTTTCTGATTTGGCACCCTTCCTGAAAGACGTAGTTCTACATCAAAAAACCTGGGTGTACTATGAAAATACTTGCCTTCGTGGAGCGAATTACGGCTCCGATTTGCACACAGACCGAGTGGAAAGAGTCTTCTGATTCTCCTATCTACATTCCGTGAAGCGATGTGTTAATAAACTCAGAGTAACCAAGAGAGTATCATTTCGTTGGGAAGGGAGAGGATTAATCGTTGATCGCAATTTGTACAGATCGCGATCTGTGCAGTTTGCGATTGATCATGGATCGAATCATGATCGCTTCCATCCTTGGTCCGAGTAATGATCTGTTTTTGAGACGGGCAAAATTTTAGAGAGAGTTAGTTTCGTTGAACAAAATTCGTTTTTAGGAAGAATGAATGACGACTTTTTTTGTACTTGGCAAATACTTGGACACACCCAGTAAACGTTGAACTTATGCCTTTTTTTTTGTAAATTTCTTCTAGACTTTTATGCGCACAAACGGTGTTCTGCTGCTTCAAGGAAGCAAGCACGACCTGCGCCCAGGCGCTCAACATCATCGATAAGCTAACGCAGCAGCACCAGCAGGTGCTGCGCCAGCGCTACTGTAGTGATACTGGTGGAAAAAGTAATTGCACCCCAGCCGACAGTGATAACGATTTCTTCACTAACATACCAAACAGTCTGCTCGCCAACACGTACCAGCAGATCTCGGTGCTGCATTTTTACCGGAGCGAGTACGATCTGAGTTATCGGTGGAGTGTCCGGGCGCTGAGGTATATCAACAAGCACACACCGCACAAGTAAGTATCCCAAAAAAAATCGACTTCTTGTTTAGATTCCACTCATTCCGGTATCGTAGAGTCGTCGTAGATGTCCTGCGACAGCTGGCGAAATCTTGCGTGGTCAAGCGACAGTTTCAGTCGGCCGGTATGTTGATAAAGCAAGCGGTTCGCCGGGCGCGAGCAAGCTTTGGCATCAATCATCAGAAGTATGCAGATGCGTTGCTCGACTATGGGTTCTTCCTGTTGAACGTTGACTCGATAGCGAACAGCGTTGCGGTGTACACGGAAGCGCACGAGATTCTCTGTCGAATCTTTGGTTCCCGGAATCTGCATGTGGCGGTGGCGCACGAGGATCTCGCGTACTGCTTGTATGTGCTCGAGTACAGCTCGGGGAAGTTTGATTCCGCCACTGTGAATGTGGACCGGGCGATAGATATTATGAAAGAACTAGTGCCATCCAATCATCTCATGCTGGCCTCGGCAAAGAGGGTCAAAGCGTTGATCCTGGAAGAGATCGCCCTGGACACGATGGCTTCCACGATGGATTTCAATCGGTGCAAACATTTGCTGGAACAGTCGGAAGAGCTGCACCGTTCGGCGCTGCATCTATCGCTGGAAGCCTTCGGAGAGATCAACGTGCAGACGTCGAAGCACTACGGGAACCTGGGACGCCTGTATCAGTCGATGTCGAAGTTCGACGATGCCGAACAGATGCACAAACGTGCCATCCGGATCAAAACTCAAATCCTCGGTCCGTACGATTACGAGGTGGGACTCTCGATAGGCCACCTGGCGTCGCTATACAACTATCACATGCAGAAACATCAGGAAGCCGAGGAGTTGTACTTAAAAAGTATCGAAATCAGTCTCCGACTGTTCGGCGAGTCGTATTCCGGATTGGAATACGACTATCGGGGGCTGATACACATCTATGAGATTACCGGGGATCAGACCCGTTTGGATCAGTATTCAACCATTCTGGAACAGTGGCGGATATTGCGCGAGGAAAATCTAGCTGTGCGGGTTAGTTTGCCTTCCATCTTTCAGCGGTTCCATAAGTTCATTTTTTCTTGCTTTCTAGAACAACTTCTCAGTCGATCACACGGAAGACATCTCCATGGAGGAGATCACCGAGGAATTCTTCGAAGCGTACGCCAAAAGCAAATGGCTTGAGGAAGATGTTGTACCGTCTGACGACGATTCTGGTTCCAATCCGCATCAGCTGGATACGTTCGCGGCTCCTCACGAAGAAGACGACGATGGCGACGCAGAAGCGGCGGCCAGTAACAACAGCAACAATAGCAGTAGAGATGAAACGCTGGTTGCTCCCTCACCATCTCCGATGGTTCCCTTCGGGGAGGAACCATTGCGAAGCACGTGAAAAAGTTTATCTCACTTCACACGCGAAATTTACATTGCGAAGAAACTTCGGTGCGCGCCAACCAACAGATCATTGTGTTGAATTTCTCGACGACGGTGGTTTCGAACGGCTGACGGTTTCGATAATCACTCTATAAACATGTAATATACAACCAAAATAGTAGCAACCGTCACACGCGCATACGTCTTGGTTTGTTTGTTTTTATATTTTGACTAGATTATGTGCTTGTTCTGGGAATATGAAAAAGAGACGGAGTCTACGATGCTTCGCAATCGAATGAGAAGTGCGCTCTGTGATAGATCGTGTGTGTGTGTGTGGATCGCGGGAGGCATTCAAGATTTTTTTTTGTTATCACCAGAAATCAGAAATCTCTGTGCGAACAACTCAATATCCAATATACATCCGTTGAACAGAACCTGTTTCTTGCTTTTTAAACAAGTTGATAATAAAAAGGAGAAACCCGGATGGAATTAATTCTTTAAGGCTTCCGTTCCTGTAGGGGGAGCTTGAACATAGTAATTGAAAGATGGGAAATCAACCCAGATGTGGAAAGATATACTATTAAATCCAGCGAAGCTGAACGAACAGTCGGAAAAGTACATTATTTCGCCGAAAATGATGCCTCGTATTTGAGTATTCATAAAATTCCCCTTTATTCTGCGCCACGAGTGACGTGCGTTAAAAGTAATCGCGCAAAGTCGCGCACTCTATTCTGGAAGTCACCTTAGTTTATAGATCCTATTTTACAACTAAGTCGAAGACAGAAGAGGTCATGACATCAAGTCTCACTTAATTATAACATTCGCTTTCATCTTATCTTATCTTCTTTGTTTTTAAGAGGCTTTAAACTTTGCAGTTCATTCGCCTCTAATATTCGCTTTCAGGAATACCGCGAGAATTTAAAGATGTGCAGGTGACTTTTTTTGCATTCGCCTTCCGGAATAGAATAATACAAGTGACTCAAGCCATCCCACTTCATTAGCCGCCTAGGGACTAGGAAGGGTCTAGGTGGGGGGGGGGGGGGGGGGTGTTATCTTTTTCTGTTATCGATTCGGTTATAAAATATGAACTAACAGTATGTAGCTTTCTTTAAAAAAATCTTCTTACTTTTTTATCGATATACTAGCTGACCCGACAAACCCTTATTACTAAGCGAACGTTCATGGGCCTAATCGCAGAACTGTTCATTGATTGAACTTCTAATTGACCCTTCACAATTTTCTTTTACTATAAATTTCCTAGTATTTCTACCAAAACTCGTCATTATAATATCCAATTATTCTCAGACACAATTCTCGTTCAAGACTTTTCAATCATTTGCAAATAACATGTTTCTTCGTTACATGAAATGATACAGAAAATATAATAAAATGAAGACATCTCAAATCGATTCCTTTCTAGAGTTTTGCGTTTACCAACACATTTGGCGATCCGTTTTAAAAGGGTATTTCAATAGGGACGCTACAAAAGTAGACCGATAGGGACAGCAAACGACGCCATAATTTTTCCCACTCTTTTGATATTTCTCTTCAGTAAGGTTTGCCATTTCATAATGCAAAGATATATCCAACATCCAACAACGAGTCGAGATTATTGAAATTTACTACCGAAATTCTGAGTCAATGGTCTCAACTTTAAGAGCGCTACGTCCAATTTATGGTCGTCATAATCGTCCTGTCAGATCAACAATTGAGCGTCCACTGGAAAAATTTGAATCCACAGGCACAGTACAGAATGTTCCCGTGCCAGTGAGACAAAGAAGGGCTCGTAGTGTCGATAATGTTGCTGCCGCTAGCGCATCAATTGAGGAAGACCCAAATCAGTCTATCACACGTCGTTCTCAACCGTTGGGCATCTCTGTGACGTCGTTGTGGCGAATTTTGCGAAAAGATTTTTCCTCCATCCTTATAAGATCAAATGTTCGTGAAATGGAATGAGCAACAATTTGAAAATGATCCGGATTTTCATCGAAAAATCATCCTCAGCGATGAAGTTCATCTCTGGCTGAAAGACTTCATCAATGGGGCGTCGTGCACAAATTACGTAACGCTAAAAATCCGAATCTTGGCCACCTCCCCCCCCCCCCCCTACGTAACGCAATTTCCTATCTCTAATATACAGAAAGTAACGCAACCTCGACCCTCCTCCCCCCCCCTTATGGCGTTACGTAATTTGTGCACGACGCCTAAGCAAAATATGCGTTACTTGTCAGGCAACAATCCACACGTACTCCATGAGTCACATTGCATCCCGAAAAAAATACGGTTTGGTGCGGTTTATGGTTCGGCTGCGTCATTGGGCCGTACTTCTGTGATTATCAAGACCGGTACGTTACTGTGAATGGGAATCGCTACCGCTCAATGATAACCGAATATTTTTGGCCCGAATTGGATGATATGGACTTGGACAACATGTGGTTTCAACAGGACGGCACCACAAGCCACACAGCGAATTTAACAATCGATTTATTGAAAACCAAGTTTGGTGAGCGTGTTATCTCACGAAATGGCCCAGTCAGTTGGCCGCCTCGGTCGTGCGATTTGACGCCGTTAGACTATTTCCTGTGGGGCTACGTCAAGTCTATGGTCTATGCCAACAAGCCAGCGACGATTGATGAACTTCGTAAGGATATCGAACGTGAAATTGCAGCAGTGTCGACCGATTTATGCTTGAAAACCGTCGATAGGGTTCAGCGTCTGGACTTCTGCAAGCGTGCCCATGATGGTCATCAAAAGGACTTAAGGGTCCCTCACACGGCAAATAATAATGACATTACTTCATCTGAATGACAACAACAATGATCGTGTAACGTTGACAAAATTGACATGACGGGCAATAATGATGCAAATCCGGACCTGTATGCAGCAGAGCTTCACACGACTGTCAATTTTAACACTCCTATACTCGTGCGAAAATTCGTAATTTGTGTACTCTGGACTGTGCGCGTCTCTGTGTTATTGTTATTGTGTATTTTTAGGCGTTATTGGTATTTGTTCAAAGAAAAAAATATAATTGAATGAAAAAAAAAACTCCAGAAAATATTTTTTCCTTAACTTCATTCAGTTAAAAGGTTAAATTTGCGATCGGAATTAATTTCCCTCGAGAAAGATCCTCTAATCTTTCCACGCTAATAATCTTTTGATTACACTGAGTACCGTCATCTATTACTCATAGAAACCGCGTATTAATTCGGGAACAAGATCATCAGACATTAAAATTCGTTTAGAGAAAGTGTCAACTATTACATATGGTTGAATAAAGTATTTAGTATGATTCCTTGCTGTGGTGACTGAGAGCAGACAAATGACCCCATAGGGTTAATGGTCATTTAATTCAGCCACCTCACTGATGCTCGATCTGTATAGGAAGGTTAATAACTTATCGAATATCCAAACAGTTTTTCTGTATCTCTTGCATTTCCAACAATCCCAAGAACATAATTGCCAAAAAAAATTATCCATCATGTTGATGTTCTTCAGTTCAATTGCAGTTTCACTCTTTTTCTACAGTATGTTCTTCACAATTGACATGTATTCTTCTATTCGCTTAAGGGGGTATTCTAGTGTAAAGACACTAATGTCGGACGTTTCTCCGAGATCCGTAAAAATAAGAGAAAGAATATTTTCACTATCCATAATATCATGATTTGTTCATCTAACTTTAACAAAAAAAAAATTGTACAACCACAAATAACGAACAGATTCTCAATTAGTGAAGATGCCGCTATCGCATGAACCTCAGACAAATCAAAAACATCTATTTTGACAAAATGGCGGCCGTTTGAAAAACAAAATTCTGTTTAAGGGGGTATTCTAGTCTAGAAATCTGAAAAAATCGAATTTTTTTTTACCATATTTCTGTAGTTTAGGCATTCAAGAATATACTCTAGAAAGGACTTATCGAAAATCCTATTATTTACCTAGTTAGAGCCATCTTAGTGATGTGGTATCTAACCTGTTACAGCCATCACAATGAACTTCAAACGCGTTTCTCTCGGAACTAGTTTTTTTTCTAACTGGCGTACACGATATCTCAAGTTCTACTGAACCGATTTATGTCAAATTTATATGAAAATAATCTGCATACATCTCTCTATCGCATGAACCAATAAAAAATTATAACTTTTTAATTTTACTATTTTTAAAAAATCGGTAAACGCAAAAAAAAAAGTTTTAAACAGCATTTTTGTTTTTAAACGGCCGCCATTTTGTTAAAACCCATGTTTTTGACTTGTCTTGATGCCATAGCGACATCTTTACTGATTCAGAATCTGTTCGATTTTTTTGTTTCAGATAACCAGAAGGACTGGAATCGTGTACGCCATGGCACAACTTTTTTTTGAACACCCTCACTTCACCAGCATGTAACTATTCTAATTATGAATATTTTTTTCCGTCCTATTTTTGTTTTATTGTTGAAAGATAGATAAACGAATAATGATATAATGGATAGTAAAAATATTCTTTGTTTTATTTTTACGGAGTTCGAAAAAACGTCCGAAATTTGTGTCTCTACACTAGAATACCCCCTTAAAACGTTTTTTCTTACGTTTCCCGATTTTTAAAAAATAGTTAAATTTGAAAAATATTATTTTTTAGAGATTTATGCGATAGAGAGATGCCTGTAGATTGTATCCATATAAATACGACATGAATCGGTTCAGTAGAACTTGAGATATCGTGTAAGCCAGTTTTAAAAAACTAGTTTCGAGGAAAACGCGTTTGAAGTTCATTGTTATGGCCGTACCAGGTTAGATATCGCATCACCGAAATGGCTCTAACTCGGTAAATAATAGGATTTTCGATAAGTTCTTTTTAGGGTATATTCTTGAATGCCTAAATTACAGAAATATGAAGAAAAAAAATTGAATTTTTTCAAATTTCTAGACTAGAATACTCCCTTAAGGCACATTTATACGTTGCTAGTAGCTGACGGGACAGTGAGCAGCTACTGGGCCGATGAACTCGCTGGACAATTGGTATTGAAGCATTTATGAAGCTGACGACAGATTGCAATTTATGCTAGAACAGCTATTGGAGCAATCATCAGAAATTTCGAAGCAGTTGCTTGAAGCCCTGATTGGAAGGATTGCAGAAAGACGTTTCGTATACGCAGATTTGTTCCTGTATATGAATAATCATTCTGCTCGTGGTCGTGACATAATAATTGATGACTTTGGCGTTTTCTATCAAACGTCGCGGACTGCATTGATTAAGCAGGCATTTGAAATTGTTCCTGACTTGATCAACTTTGACGATGGTGATGTTGATTCAATAGGAGGACAACAGGAGGAAAAAAAACGGGCGTTTCCTTCTTCTGAAAATTTTGTTAATGAGATCCGATCTACGACAAAATTAACATTCTCTGTGTCCTTAAATATATTACTTTAACCAGTAAAAACTTGCAAAATGTTTTTTTGTAAACCAATCATTATAAATAAAATCCGTTTCTACAAGAAAATGGTTTGTTTTTTAATTTTTGAAAAATTACCGAATAACTGGTTATTTAAATTTTGGCTCGGTAATGCAATCCCTAATAGCCATCACTTATATAAAACATTTATATCCCTAAAAGTTGCCAGTGATCAATCGTATATTCGTATGACAACAGACTTATTAGTTTATTTGGTATTGCCTAATAACCTTGCATAACCAGACCTGTAATGGGACACAAATAATTGGACGTCTTTGGATTGCCTACTGAAATTTGTGAAGAACGATGCAGCAGATGTTAGCCGACTTAAAGTGTTGCGCATGAAACTAATTGACATGGAATGGCATAAAAAAAAGCATTTGAGCAAGCTATTGTTGTGTTTTGTTATTTTTTTTAATCGCTTTTTGAAATATATTTATTTAAAATTCTTCTTTAATGTAATAATGGTTATTTCTACCTTTGAAGACGAGTTTGAATCGGTTAGAAATAAATTGCTTCCCTGAGTTATACAGGCAAACCTTTTTTTGTGCGGGGAATAAGGACCGCACAAAAAAGCCGCATAAAAAAATCGTGCGAAACATCCCCAGCAGCTTTCAAAAATCGTGTTCGGTAAAAGTATCCCCCAAGAAAATAAGGAGAGGAATTATTTCAGCAGTGGATAATTAAAATATATGTTTTTTTTGTACTGAAATGCATATAAACCATCGAAAACAACCAAATGGACGATAACTTCGTCAAATATGCTTCTTTTCATACACCGCACAAAAAAAATGCACAAGAACAGAAATTCCCTCGAACTGAGCGGGATCAAATCTGTCCTTCTGTTTTACTTCTAGGTTAAGTTTCTGGGAGCCGTTTATGCCAACTTTTTAATAAATCTTCAGCTGGTCCATTTGATCTATCGCACAAATATTGTGCCAATGAAATTCATCCGATTTTTGTGCTACGCGAACTCGCCAGACAGCACCGACAACAAAACTCCAATGCAGATATGCATTAGCAGCAAAATTCTCCGAGCGTTGAAGTGAACCCATCTGCAAATTGTGCCAGCATAAACAAGTGCTCAAGTCCGAAAAGTCTCGGACCATCGCCAAACAGTTCATTTGCACCAAGCTCCGATTTTCTGCTTCTCGTCATTTTGTTTGTTGGAATTTTATTTGATGGAAATAGATGAACAAAAGATAACCTTTTATGTGTTTATTACAAGAACTGAAAATGCATTCGTATTGCAACTTGATATTAATAAATTGGACGATAGTCCGAAATTCGGAAAGCAGGATCGGCGTTGGGCCGATATTCTGCTATATATTTTGACACTTGTATTTATCATTTAATATATATATATATATATATATATATATATATATATATATATATATATATATATATATATATATATATATATATATATATTTATATATTTATATATAAATATATATATATATATATATATACTAATTATTTCTCTCAGTGTATTGATAATCATAGATCCGTGATGCATTGGAGTACCCCTCACCAATGTTGTTGTTTACATTATATTTGACGCTTAACTGATTTTTAACTTAAACAACGCCCAGTTAGCGAACGAGCGCTGTAGTACTCTGATCCTGAGTTTGCGAGTGCCTAAAATTGAAAATTATCATCGATATGTAATAATATCAAAAAGAAAAATTTTAATGCAATTAAATTATGCCTGCACTATGCTATGCTTTCCATCTAGAGCACCAATACAATAGATGCTATAGCGGGAAATTCCAATGAGTCTCTAATCCTTCGGAAATCTTTTTCCAGTTTTCTTCGCTTGGTGTGTCGAACACTATCTTAGATAAATTATTCCACAGAGCGGAATAGGTTTCAAATATGATTGAACTTATTGTTGATATTGCCACTCGGAATAAGTATGACAACGACGTCATGCTATCACCAGACGCCAAATACCTAAATGAGGAAGATATTGATATGGAACAATTACATAGATAGAACTAACCTCAACGTGATACATAGCCTCTCGTCAGGGGATATTGGTTCACGCAATGAAAATTTTTCAAGTTCGCCTCTCATCAAAGCCAATAGTGTATCAAATTGGGCAGGATCTGTATCACGCAAAGTTGGAACAAGATTTAACCAAGCTCCTTGTTCCCGTCTTTCCAAAAAAAATAGGCCTAACCCACCAAACTCTGGGTACTCTAGCCGCGTTTCTGCTTCGCCTTTTTCGTATTTTACAAAATACGCGAATTAAAGCTTGTCGATTCATTTTTCCGTTCTGATTTACTTTCTCTGATTTGAAACTTATGTGTGCGAAACATAAATAAATAATAAGCTGTCACTGGAGTACTTTGACAGATTTGCAAGTTTCCGTAATTCATTGTGAATGCGCAAGCAAAAACATTTCGCAAGTGAAAAATTCGCTCATTCTGAAGCAAGCTTAAAGACTAAAGTGCGCTACACATACAGCGTCACCGTCACCGTCCCGTCAACTATTCTCTTGGACTTATTTTGCCGACGTCAAATTTGTCGGTGATTGTGAATGTGAATGCTACCATACGATTTCCATGGGAGAATACTTGACATTTCATTCCTTTACGTTGACTTCACGGTGACGGGACGTTGTTTGTGTAGCGCACTTAAGGTGAAGGTGGAAGCTAGCCACAAATGTGCCACAGTGGCGCTCATTTCTTTTATCTCCCTCCCTCTCCCCTCGCCAGAAAATCAATAATTTTGCGAAACAGTGTGAAGAAAATGATCGTTTTCGCACACTTCCCATCAAGTAATATCAACCAAACTCTAATCGATTACTCACAAGATATTAAATTTTCATCTGCTGTCGCACTGTGAAAAACGTCGGAAAACTCGAGCTAGTGCACTAAAAGTTATATTTTCATTTTTCAATCTTCGGCAATGGTTGTGTTTGTATTGGTGAAAGAATCGTTACTTTTTCGACACTGATGCCAGACAACATCATCGAAACAGCTATAAAAACCACTCAATAAAATGTTATTCCTGAGTCATAGCGTTTCATGTCATGAAAGTCAATAGAATAAAATTGTGTTGATATCAATACAATTATTATTTTTACGTTTAATGGGTCTATAATGTAAGTTTTAGCAACTTTAACACTGGGTAAGAAAATTGTATTGCAGAGCTCGGAACACTGCCACGGCTGCCTATGCTTTCAAAAACAGTAAACGGAAAAGTATTACATTCAATCAAAATGCCTCGGCCAACGAAGAGAAGGGTTAAAGCTCTCCAACGTGAATATGTGGAAACAATACGATCAACGAAGGAAAACATTAAGGATTTATCAACATCGAGTTACTATGCGGAAGAACTTGTTAATACCAAAAGAGCCCCAATTCGCATGTGTTATAAATTTGCTCATATTACGCTCGCGTATAATCAGAATTTTACTTCATATGCAAATGCACCTTCTATATATATTTATATTTGCAATTGTTCATCGGAACATATCGTTCATACATTTTACTTTAGTATTGAATTGTTATATTTTTTTATATAAATGTATTCAAAGACTCGTGTCAATGAAGCGCCACACAGTCTGATAAGTGACTTGATCTATTTACGTGTGTTTTGCTCTTCTCTCACAAACACTATTACCCCATTTTTACACGTGGGTTTACCTATACTACTACAATGGCTAGCTTCCACCTTCACCTTAAGATAGGTTTAGAGTTCCCGTGAACGTGAACGCGGACAAACACTTCTTTGTTAATAATTCATCAGTCCATATATAAAACGCGAGGAAAACATCTTGAAACGATAGGAAGAAAAATTTTCTATTTGAAAAACATGTTTAAACACAATTCATATTGATAAAAATGAATTAATTCAATATTTCACAACAGTTCTGAATTTCCACCGTGGAATCGAGATGTTGATGAACTCACCATAGTTCACCGACTTCGGTGAACGTGAACGTGAAAACAGTGGTGAATATAGACGTCAAACTATTTCCACGTTCATGTTCACGTTCGAATGTCCCAAGGCATTCTGAAAATTATTTCACCGTGAACTGTAAAAGGATATGTTTAGCAATTCTCAAGTTTTCAATGAAAATTTTGATATGGATGCAATTTCAATCAATCGGATCTCTGCGCGGGTTAAAAAACTTCGTTGGTTTGGGTTGATTCGTGAACAACTGTATATTTTATCCGAATTACTTTATTGAAGATCGATGTTTATTTACTTCACGTTCACTGTCGAACTTTTAATATGAACGTGAACGTGAACAAAATCATTCTATTCACCACTATTTTTTGAGTTGTTTGTTCGCAATGTAGTTCACCGTGAAATGATTGTCCTATTTCACCACCTGTTCAAGTTCACGTTCACGGGAACTCTAAACCGGCCTTTAATAGTGATGAGCCCAGAATTTGGAGCGAACATCCTCATATACAAAGTTCGCTATATAATCGCTCTGCTAGTGCATACAATATCGATGGCACCAGGCAGTTAACGTTGGCGTGTTAACTCCACGTAATCCATTGCAATAATTGGAGCTCTCGTTGCATGGCAATTGTATTCCAAAACATCACCGAGCGCTTGGGAGAGAATACTGCGCTGGTGTTTCCGGAAAATGGAATTGTGGGTGTTATCCCATACCGGCCAGCTATCGGTTTTTCTTATCGAATGACATGTCCGATTGTTTGTCTTCCCATTCACCAGCCAGATCGATTCCCGTCGCTTGAGGAAAACCCTCCTGTTTAGAGATGTGCCATCCGCTCATGAGCTGTTCATTCGAATCGCTTCATTATAGTGAGCGGATTCGGATCGGTTCGCAATCAAAACAACACAGCTCATCAGCTCATTACGGAGCTGTTGAGCTGATGAGCTGCTGAGCTGTTGAGCTGATGAGCAGCTGAGCGGATGAGCTGCTGAGCTGCATAGCTGCGGAGCGCAAAAGCCACAGAGTGTGAATTTTGAGACGCGAAAGAATTTTTCGTCTCCCGCGTTTTGACGTGGGACTACGTCTAACCGGAGTATATGGGGGGGTAAAATGAAAACCTAAACACAGAACAAGCAGGAAAAATGAAAGATTCCGAATGCTTATAACTTGAACATGTCTTACTGGATCGGAAAGAAGTTTGCATCGATTGATAGGGAATGTTTCTACGCTTCTATCGCAATTAATAAAATGTTATTTTGGCATTAGATGAACAATTGAATAACTGTAAAATGTTAACCGTTATCTAAACGCCCTAACTGACTCATTTTGATTGGCTCGATCTACGGTTTCCCTAACATAGCCATCAAAACCAAGCAGCTTTGGGGAAATCGGCATTGCAAATACTTGAAAGTATGGGAATTTTTGTTCTCACCGAAATGTGTTCTCTAACACAGACTTCAAAACCAAGCAGCGTTGGAGTGATCGGCATTGCAAATACATGAAAGTCGGGGGTATTTTTTGTTCCGACTGAAATGTGTTTCCCTAACACAGACTTCAAATACATGGAGCGTGGGGAAATTGGCATTTCAAATACGGGGGCTTTTTTGTTCCGACTGAAATGTGTTTCCCTAACACAGACTTTAGAACTAAGGTGTCTGAGGAAATTGACATTGCAAATTCATGCAAGTCGGGGGCATTTTTGTTCCGACTGCAATGTGTTTGCCTAACAAGATGTTTGGGGAAATCGGCTCTGCAAATAAATGCAAACTGCAAGTACTTTTGTACTCGTTTGCCTTTGTATAAACTGGAATATTTTTCCTTCTTCCGAAGGTACTTCTGCCCTCGCTTTTTTTTCGCACTCCGAAAAGTGTTTTCCTAACACGGATTACAAAAGCGGATACGAACACCCCGCTTTGGCTCGGTTATTCAAGATTGCATTGAAGGATACGCCTTCATATCTTCTGCTCACTGAATTCCTACGCATACCATTTGATGATTAGACAAGATGTTGATAACCAATTGCTGCGATGATGCCTATTGATTAAACAATATGCGTTCGACGTATAATGTCAAAATCGAAACTGAGTGCCTGAAGTTCATCAAATCAAGCAAATTCGCGGTTCGAGAAGTACGTACACTTGAGAGATGCAAACATCAGAAGGAAACGTAAAATGAAATAATCGTTTGATAATTCTTCCGTTCACATATTTTGTCATTAAATTTACTTGTAACGAAGAACATAATCTATCACAATGGATGAATTGACCTTACATGGAATTATACAATCTTTTTACTCATAAAGTAAATATATTGAATTCAATTGAATTCGAGAATTGTTTCATTCGATCAAAAATTCAATCAATACAAACAAATGATTGGTACGATAAGGTAGTCCCACGTGAACCTTGCGGTTATATCATAGATATAACCCACCCATTTTTTTATGATATGACGTCAGTTTGTTTTCGTGTGTCCCCAATGAGGTACATATAGAGGTGGAGCAGTAGGCGAAGTGTATCTGTATTGGCAAGCAAAATATCGTGTCGTAATTATTTGCATTCAATATGGAATGTATATGGAAGAAACAAAACAATGTTGAGAGTACTCACGGTTGCATGCTTATTTGAGCAAAAATTCTCAAGAAATCATTCAACTGGTTGTTTTTTAACAGATGACAATGGTATCTTGGCATATTTCGAATATTCATGGGGTAAAAAGGCCCAGAGAGCAGTCGTATGCTTAGTTCTTGAAAGCAGTAACATTTTCGGTGAAATTTTGATTAATTGGCGATTATTATCTCACAACATACACACCGACACTGAGAGCCTTCGAAACATTAACGGTAAAATAATGAAACTTCGTTTGTTTCTATGAACGTGGGGGAGTGAAAATGCCACATGGAAATATCACTTTTATCCGTCTTTTTCGACGGGGTTTCACAAATATTCACTCCACGCTGTCACATTAGCCTCACATTCAGCGGGAGCTTTACAAAAATGTACGTTTTTAATTGATAAATTACTTCCTGAAAATAGCATTTTTGCATGAATGCGGTGGACAATCAAAGATAAACACAACGACTGACGTCACTATTTGCGAAATAGTTATGGCAGCGCATGCTATGTCGCTCGAAACTCGACCATCTTCATTACCTTTTTTCCAGGACATTGGTGTGTCCCTCTTCGTTCTTTAGCTTTAGCAGAGATGCCAAATAGGAAAAAGGTTTTTGTTTTGAAGATATTCAATCGTTCGTTACCAAACAAAATAATAAACATTATTATATGCTTGTAAATGAAATAACTATATTATATTGTTATTTAAACATGACTGTTGAAACACATAAACTTATTTCCGCGTGCTGAATCAGAACAATTCAGAAACAACCCGGTATAAATGCTAATGATTGATAATGGTCTTTTTGTTACTCTTGTCATCGCGAAGAATTATTTCTCGTTGCGCCTATTAGTGGATTTATTTTTATATACTTGGATGCAAAAAAAATATCTCGGTAGTTTTATCAAAAGACGTTGTGTCGGCCAATATTTCTGAAGGCATTTTATTTGGCTACTGCTGGTTTTTCTGTTGTTTTAGTTCAGCATATCCTAAGCATCTTCTATGTTGGAAATCAGCATTCAATTTTTGTTTTATATCAAATTATCAGAATTCATATTAGTTTTAGTTTGTGTACAATTATATATTAAATTCGTTAATTTTTTTGCTTTCCGTCCATTATGAAAATGCACACTATAAAATGTCCCATTGTAGTTATGCAATTGTGTGGACAACCACAAAATTCAACTGAGCTGAAGAGCTGTTCCAAATGAGCAGCTCTCTTGTATGAGCTGAACGGCTCTGAGCCGCTCACCATGATGAGCTGATCTGCCCATCTCTACATCTGTTCAGAGAATTTTTCTTTTCGGTTGTACTTTTGAACATTTGTAGGTTGACTGACGGAAAATTGAAACGTTGGCGACGCGATTACAGATATCCGCCTTCAAGTATACTACACGCAATGGAACTTCGAGGGGTATTATTATTCGAGCGGTTTGTCGTTATAATTTCCGATGATAGCTGATTCCGAACACTACGGGATACTTAGAAGAATAGAAGATTACAACTATTGAAAGTAAATGATAATAAAGAGGGTTTTGTATGTCGATGAAGATTAAATATGTATATAAAATGACACGATATGTTCAAGTCCCTAGTTGCATTTGTTGTTCATCGTAATTCTCTTCCAATTGAAAATACCAAGAGGTTTCCTCTATACTTATTTCTGTCACACAATGGACGCAGCAAAATTACACAATCTTAATTGTCTTCAGACACGAGGAGCATGATAATCTCCTTCTATTGGAGTAATCTTTTTAAATAATCGATTCTCATTCTCATCCACAGACGAAAAAAATATGTGACGAAATCCGCAACGTATGCGTCGGCACATACGAATTGGCCAATTCGTATGGAAAGTTGTTCCATCCCTCTGGGCTCCACCGACGGAGAAGACGATGCCAAGCGTTTAAATGTGTGTGATTGCCACCGCTGACACTTCAAGGAGCATCGATGATTCGACACCGATATTATCTGGCGAAACCTTCGCAATGATACGGCAAATAAGTTTCGTTTTTGCGTCCATATATCCATCCCAGCCTCAGCGTAATTTCATGGGATAATTGACTCCGTCAAATTGCATTGTCTCGGCCGTAATTTAACTTCTTGTTTGTTTGCTCAGATGGCTTTAATGAGCGGCATCGATCGGCAAATCAAGCTGGTAAGGTTAATCGATGCTATTCTAGAAAGCAATCGTTCTCGCTTCTATATGAATTCATTGATGATTGAGCTATTTTGGTTTCGTACTCCACAACATCGCAAAAATCAAGTCTGTTTCGTTCCAAACCATTCTGATCACCTGACCCAGTTCTCGCGCGCCGGAACTCGTTCTGCTTCGCTGTAACGTAACATTTATGCTTGGTTTTAAGCTAACTTCCGGTCATTGAACTCTTCTGTGAGCAGGCCGAGCATAATGCTAGCTCCCTTCCAACTTTTCCTTCGATTTCTCAGATCTCTACTCTTTTATTTTAGCAAACACAGACGCCACTCGAGCCGGCCGGGGTCTTCGAGCAGTGGGTAATTTCCGCTAATAACATAGATTTTCCCAAGACGCGCGCACTCGCTCGCTCGCTCTCTCAACGTGGACCTAAATGTTTTAACGATCGCGCTTCTCCCATCCGCCTCTGCAAATCCCCAATCATACTCCGGTCCACGGGTGGTCACGCACATTGCAAAGCTAGGCAACTTCTGTTTCTGCGTTCCGTGCAATCGATTGCTGGAGCTTTTGCTTGCAGCGAGGCAGAAAAATTGAAAATCGTGATCGGAATTAACAGCCTCAAATGTTGACGGTTGAACAGCTAGCCAGCCCACAAGCAAACGCTGGGTGCCAGAACGTGAGTTGGTTGGTTTTCGCTTTTACTTGTTTGTCAAACCGTATGGAACATGTTTTTCCCCCTCTGTCATCATCATCGTCAGCATCGTAACATTGGTGTCTCCAAGGTTGGAATATTTTCGCGCTGCGCTTGCAGTTATTCGAAGAATCGGCCCCGGTGAGTTAGACTGGGTTCACTTTCTTGGAAGAGACGGTCGATCACACAAAGGGGTTCGTTCGCGTAGCGTAACTTACCCTTTTCCATCATCTCGTTGGCGCTGGAAGCTGTCGATATTGCAAACTGGGCGGGCTTGATGTACTTTCACTGATCTCTCCTCGTTAGCGCTTCTCTGGCGAGTGGTTATATCTAATCGAACGACTAGATACTGTTTGTAGAAGCTGATGACGTTCGTTGCGACAAAATAAGCGTAAATTTTTCTCAACGTTCACTGTTTGTATTTTGAGCATAATTATTTGAGCTTGAGCTACTCTCCGTGATTGACCTGAACCAACGAAATTGCGCAAAGAACACACTGAATGACGGAAGGGAGCAGCAAACCATTCTCATTGTGTCAGTTTCGGTGATTCGAGCTTTGAATAATCAATAACGACGTCGGGCACGTCCTTACAGTCACCAGAGGAAGGGAAGAAATGTTAGTATAATATTCGTGGCCAGGAGGGTCGCCTCTATAGCGTGGTTCCCTTGCGATTATCATGGAAGGGATATTTGTTAGTGGGAAGAGGTAAGAATCATGATTCACTGAGATAAGTGATATGGCTATATACACGTAAACCAACGATCATTCTACGAAACGAAATTCCGTAAATGTTGTATATCACAACACATGGCAAACATTATTTTGAAGTACCCTTCAAACCTGTGAAATTGATTGGACCGGCTATATATATTCTTTCACACATTGCACAAACTTTTTATTCGAAACCAATCGTGACGGCGGAGAGTTAACTGTGGGAAACCTGAGGGGGTAACCGAGAGAACTCCTTCAAAATCAATCGTCCCAGCGATATGTTCCGTTATTCATCGCGCTCACGTTTTATAGAACCGTCATTTAGCCATTTCTTTTTTACGTAAAAGCCATCGATACCAACTATTAGGGGATTTGGACCATCTGCTCTGGTTGTCAATAGTTTCAGGTTCTTTTTCGCACATACTACTATAGAGATCCGTCATTCGCAGGCGCAAATTGATGCCGTTATTGCCTTATTATTTTCTAAGATAAGATCAGACAATAGGGGGTCTTTTACGGACCAAATTTCTGTCAGATACGGACCAAATTTCTGTCAGTCGTTCTGATTTCTGATTGGTCGATTTCGATAAATTTTGTAAACAAAGTCGATTTTTCCAGTGTTGCCAATAAAAATAAATTACGTTGGGTTTGTATTGAATTTAGAAAAAAAATGAATTTAATTGATATTACGATACTTAGTTTAGAGGAAATGTGAAGGAATTGTATACACGTTTTACCTAATTATTTTGTTACTATATTTTGATTGAATTGAAAAATTTATATATATATATATATATATATATATATATATATATATATACATCCATTTCATGTCAAACCGATATAGTGCTCCTCAGATTTCCATGAAAAGTGGTAGTTTCTTTCTTTATTGCAAAATATTAGACCCGTATTTTTAATTTTTTCGTTAGGGTGACCTTTTCTTATTTTAGGGTGGTCCGAAAAATCATTTTTTTCAACTTTTTCCTAAAAGTGCCTTTTTTAAAAATTCATAACTTTTGAATCACTGAACCGATTTAGATGATCGATATATCAAATTGAAGCCAATTAATCTTTTTTGGAAAAATATTAGGCTTGCCAAGAAATCGAATTTTGTTTTCGTAACTATTGATTGTAGTTGTTTTTTGTTATTTTTATGTTTTTTGTTTTTATGTTTTTATATTTTATGTTTTTTCTTGAAAGCTGAGGATTTATTACATAACATATCTCGATATCAGATAGGCTTTTTTGTGTTTTTGAGTGACTTTTCAAAGTTAACCGGTCGTCCGTAAAATCATTTTTCCACTCTTATCCAAAAATATTTTTTTGCAAAAATTTATTACATTTGAACTACTGAACTGATTGAGATGATCGACATATTAAATTGAAGCCAATAAGCCAATCTTTTTTGAAAAAATATCACACTTACCGGAAAGATAGGATTCTAGTCGCATAGGTCTAGTCTAGTCACATAAGAATATTGAACGAAGACTTAAAACATGTTAAATTTACAAAATAATGACTCTAAAACGAAAAAAACACCTCTCTAGAACCCTCTTTCCAAGTTCAATACTTTTTTCAATATTTTTTCTATTAAAAATCTACCTCATTGGCTTCAATTAGATTTATTGATCATCTGAATCGGTTCAGAGGTTCAAAAGTTATGATTTTTTGAAAAAGTCATTTTTGGGAAAAAGTGGAAAAAATGAGTTTTCGGACAACACTAAAATGGAAATGGACATAAGTTTAGTTTAATAATAATCTATTTGGTTTCTGACACTAATATATTTTATTTCTACCATGCCATGCTCCTGCTATCAAATTTTCGTTTCCTTGTTTTTTTGTTTTCTCCGCTTTTTAAACGAAAAGATATAAATTTTTTTATAATGTCATTCCTTGTTTTTTCACAATGGAATAAAGTGGATGGCAAAACATACATTTCTCCTGCCATTTTCTTCGGCAAATCAGCTTCGTTAGGTTCCAAATGCGATTTCATATTTCGGAATAGAATTTCCATTGCTAAGAAGAAATTAAAAGTCTCATCATTCACTATGCAGATGGGAGAGTTAGAAGCTGTAGCTCGCAAATATGAAAAAGAGACGGTTGATACAATCTAGGTTGTGTTTTGCTGACTACCAATCTCTTGTTACACTGCTGACATGTTCTTTCCCGCTGAATAATTTTTTTGATGATGAAACCAGCTATATAGAACAACGAATTTTGTTCTGTTCTGTCGAGAAAAGTTTTCGCTTCATCGACGGTGTACTCATAGTCGAATTCAATATTCATATCATCCACATTATCACTAGAATTAGATGAAGCTGAAGTTCGATATGATGTCGATGCTGCTTCATTGTCCATCAATTTCTGGGCTGAACATTCTTCACGCCGCTTTGATAGCAAATCTATCAATCCAATAAGATGTTGTTGTGTATCGGCTGTATACGAAGCATTCGGTACTACGGTCATGTATTGCGAAAGATCACAATTTTCAAGTTATTGCTGAATTGCAATGGAGTTGGGCGTCGTTGCTTTGCACGAATCAATGAGAAAAGACTCTCCAGACAATCTTGGACGAACCGCGATGTAAATATTTGTGGGTGTCCTTCATGCAAAAGCCGATCTGTCAACCTCACAATTGCATTCGTGCAAACGATTACACTTGTTTGCCATGGTTTCCAATGTCCGTGTCCTACTTGGAGATCATACATTAACCGCACCATGGTCTTCAGATGAGCGATATCCTCGTCATATTTCATAGGATCATTCAAACAAAATACTTTTTCTTCTGCCCTATTATTGATAAGCTCGAACCATCGAGCAAAGTCTTCTATGAAGCATGCGGTAGTAAGAAGTTCCGGTAATTCTCGTATTTCCGCATGAAACTTCAATGCTGCAGCCACCGTCCTGTTGCAATATTTTGTTGCGTTGCATACTTTCATTTTATCTATTGAAGATGTTCTGTTGTCAAAGCACACATCCGAGGCCGTTAGTCTGTGACAAAGCCGCAACGTGTTGTTTATTTCGGAGTTCACGATTGTGGTTAAATGGTCTCGATGAACAATATTGGATGTTAGCTTTTTTTCACGAACATACCAATCCGGAACTTTCAGGTAGACATTGTTCAACCAGCCATGTACTGTATTTTTAAATACGTGTACGGGATCGGGTATGATCTCTAGCATTCTGTTCTCAGCGTTTGGATGAGGTATCGCAGCATTTAATGTCTCATTTTTGCGACGAATATCGATCCCCAAATCCTTCCACATGCGCTGGTTTTCGGACCCGGAATCTGTTGTTATAAAATGGACACGCAAACTGATTCCCTCTGCTCTTGAAACTGCAGACAATACAGCATTCTTCAAAAACTCTTTTTGTATAGAGTTGCCGGTGTACTCGAAAGCAACCACCTGTTTCCAGCGCGCTGCGATTCCAACTAGCATGAATACCAAAGCTTTACAGGCTAAAGTTTGGGACATAGGAAGCGTTGTTCCAACAAACTGCTTCGTATTTTGGCAAAACTCATTTGCCTCGTCTATGCTCATTTCGTCTAGAACCAATCCGCAGTCCTTTTCTTCAACCGACATTGTGGAGACTTTATGTTGTAGCAGCTCGAATATATCTTCAAGAATACCTACAAAATATCATTTCATATATTAACATGCGATGAGACATATGATTATAATTACATACCAGGACTGAAACGAACTCCTTCAATTTGGCGTAGTAGAGTCCTCGTGGATGGGAACGGGAAGCCTTTTTGAATAAGCTTGTCGTATCCACCTTGACATGCAAACCGAATTTGTAAATTTTCCGTAATCGTTTCATTGGACCAACGTTTCACTTTTTTAACCTCTCCTGTTAATAGCTTAATTTGATCTTCTCTGAAAAGCTTCTTCAAGGGTTGTTTTCCACGAATTCTCGAGGTCAGATATCCGCATTTTTTCTTCCATTGTTTTACAATTCTATTAACGGTTACATCAATATAAAATATTAGAAAATAACATATTTTTTGACACACTACCTTTTCAGCTTGGAAATTTGATGTTTCAAACGAAATATTTCTTCCTGTAGTTGTTTATCTCCTTCATATACGTCAACCAAATCATAATTGTTCTCAATACTTTGTATCTCTTCCCATTCCTCATTCGCGGATGCAGCTAAGGTCGGAATTTTCGTAACTCCATTTTCATTGTATTTCCCATCAACAAAATGAGCCTGTATATATACTAGTATTAGGATATGTTTTAGAATTAGTTTTTAATACTTACGCTACATATTCTTGTGCTTGATTTGATTTCAAAGAATGGAACTTCTAATTCACTGTTCACGCAAAATCGAATCCATTCTTTCCGAATATTTTTGTCTTGAGGGAACCGATAAAATTTATACTCAGGATGAGTATCCGTCCTTCGCTCACAATTTAAGGCTTTACACTTCATTTTTATTTTTGAATTACGTTTTGTATGAATAAAATGGCTTCCTAACGTTGTTTTGGTTGTATTCCTGCTCATATAATAAGATAGAATGTTTTGGTTCAGACAATGAGAATCTGCATAACGCTGTAACGGTTGTCAGATTAGATTTATTTGCTAAAAAAAAATCCCAAATTTGTTTTGGAAACGATTATATTATAGATATGGGTATTTAAAAGACTTATTTTATCCTTTTAAAGCATATTTTTGAGATTGTCTATTTGAAAATATGCAATAATCATTGAATTCGCACCAACCAAATGTTACGATTCATTAAAATAGAAATTTGAAAAATCCGATATTTTATAATATTTGGCAGGTCTGGCATCTTCATGTCATGGCTTCGTTTTTGGACGACGAAGAAGAGTAAGAAGCCAGTTGTCTGGTCTTGTCTTAGATTATTTTCTTCTAGACGCTCACCACAGAAGATTTTCTATAGAGTAATGCGGGGCAAAGGTGCGCACCTAACTGTTGTCGCCCAATAACTCTTGAAATAAAAGCAAATAAAATTCCGTTTGCTTATCAAATTGTAACTATATATATTACCTTCGAAACGTAGTACAAGAATTTCTCGAGTTTTGTTTGTAATTGGACCAAAACCAAAATGGTAAATGCATACTTTTGCCCCATAGTGGGGGCAAAGGTGCGCACCTATTGAATTGAATTTCTGAGATAACTTATATAAAAAATAAATGGTTTATGATCTGAAGCGGGAGAAGCATCATTACTAAAGAGTGTAGGCACCGTCCAGTAGGTAGGAGGGGGGTGTTCTATGGTTTTTTATGGGTGGAGAAGAGTGGGTGTTATAGTCAAACATACCATGTGGAAATTTTTGGGAGGAAGGAGACAATATAAGATATCTGAAAATATCCAACATTTGAAACAGAATTCGCTTTTATTAACAAACTAGCTGACCCAGCGAACTTCGCCCCACCCACAATTGATATATTGATATAAATCATTTCGAACACTCAAGTTCCCACAAAAATTATTTTTATGTACGTAATCTATACTCGCAGTATATAATTTCTTTTTTGACATAAAAACCTGATACTGACTGTTTAAATCCGTAGCTCCGTTCTTGAGTTAAATCGCGAGGAACGGACACCAAATCATTTTTATTTATATAGATCAAATTTATAAATACATAGTTACCTTCACTTTATTTATTTGAAACTCATTGTTGAAAAAAAACAATATTTATTTGAAGTTCATTGTGAAAATAAAAATATTTTTCATTTGAAATTCATTTTGAATTATTTTTAAGCAATTGTTTATTTTTATTCCTCGTCTTGGATTTCGGTTCTGAGGATTCCGACGCTTTGCCCTGGAGCGCTGTTGCTTCGTTGCGCTGTTGTTGGGTTCGAAGAGACAGACGGTGGTTCCACATGTAGCTAGAAGCCCAATCTCTTTCTGCTAGTTTTGCAACTTTGTTGAATTCGTGCTGGAGGTTGTTGGCTTCCGAAAAATCGAACGCCATGCGCCGTAAATCTTTGAGAGTCATACCATAGAAAACTTTGTCTGTAGATCTTCAGACTGCTCACTCGTAAACACCTATCTGAACCGCACTAGGTGCTCGCTGACACATTCCAGCAGAAGTAGAAATGTCAATAAAAGAAGATTCAAATCATAAATCACTTTCTGACATGAGCCGTTTCCTCAGAGTTGATTCAGAAATACCGAGGTCTGCCTCAATCCAACACTTCGGGACTCCCTCCCGAAGCCTCTGTCGGGCCATTTGAGCATTTCTGGAGTGCATTTCTTCAAATCGGTTTTCTTCTTGTGGGACCCGTTAAAAATTTTATTGAAAACATGCGAGCTTTTACTACACAGCCACTGCGCACCTTTGCCCCACAAGCAATTTTTGAACTTATCGAATTTTTAAAAAAGGCTCTTGAACTTTTTCACAAAAACGAATACGCACTATCTTCTACTATAGAATGAAGGATTCCTTGACAGTGTAGTTTCGAACTTTCCAGTTATTTAAGGTAAGTAAATCTCCGAAACTGAAAAAATTAGATCAATACATCGCAAAACTATTTTTACCTCATAACTGTTTGCCACTTTCATGAAATATATCTTTTCTTATATGTGTGAGCTGCTGGTGTAATAATGTATCAAACGACTACACTGTTGTCGACATTTTATGCTCGTTTGCTTCAAAATGGCCAATGCGCACCTTTGCCCCGCACTACTCTACAGTGACTCAAACTCGAATTCGTACCCCACCACGCAGATCTTTTTTCGCTACTTTAAAATTAGAAAACAAACTTTCGAAACGTTCTATTTAGATAATGACCATTTCCATTTCAGGGTTGTTCGAAAAATCAACTTTTTGCTCTTTTTTCCAAAAATGACTTTTTTCAAAAATTCATAACTTTTGAACTACTAGACCGATTCGAATGATCGACATATTAAATTAAAGCCAATCACCTCTCTTTTTTGAAAAAATACTAAACCTGCAGAAAGTTCGAATTTTGTTCTCGTTATTATTGATTGTATTCGTTTTTTATTGTTTTCATAGTCTCGGGACCAAGGGCGCTATGTTTTCTTATATTTTTTCTGAAAGGCTGAGGATTTTTCACATAACATACGTCGAAACCAAAGAGGCGTTTTTTTCGTTTTTAAGTTATGATTTCTCAAAGTTAACCGATGGTCCAAAAAATCATTTTTCACTTTTTTTCCAAAAATGACTTCGCTCAAAAATTTATTACTTTTGAACTACTGGACCAATTCAGATGATCGATATATCACATTAAAGCCAATTAGCCAGCCTTTTTTGAAAAAATTACACACTTGCCAATTAGCTGATTTCCAGTCGCATACAGCCAATCAAGTCGCAGTCGAGACTGAAAACATTTTAACTTTGAAAAATAATAACTTAAAAACGAAAAATAACACATCTCTGATTTTTGGGTATGTTACGTAAAAAAAAACTTCAGCTTTCATGAAAAAATATTAAAAAATACAGCATCCTTGTTGATCAAATTCTATTTTTTTCGCAAGTCTAATATTTTTCTAAAAAGACTAGCTAATTGGCTTTTATTTTATGTGTCGATCATCTGAATCGGTCCAGTAGATCAAAAGTTATGAATTTTCGTGTTGGAAAAAAGGGGAAAAAAATGTTTTTCGAACCATCGCATAGTGGGGCCATAATGAAAAAAGACGGTCAAAAATCTTTTCTCGTCTCACCTTACATTTTAGAGGTTGAGTGTCTTCAGAAAAGTTGTTCAGAATGTTGATTTGGATCATTTGACGGTTTCATTTAAACTCTTACTAAATTACAGTAAAAGTTTTTTTTTTTTTTTATCTGTATTATAGTGATTTTCAACTCATTTGGTTGGTTCGTCACTTGTACTTCCATTTTTGGAAGAATGTCGGGAGTGAGAATTGAACTCGTGACCTTCAGCGTGAGAGGCATGGGTGTAATTTTTAAAATTCAAGATGGCGGCCGCTACAAAATAGCGGATTACAAATTTTATCAAAACCCCATCAATATGGGTATCAAATGAAAGGGCTTGACTAGTAGAATGCAGTTATTTATGAAAAATACAAATCCAAAATGGCGGCCACTACAAAATGGTGGATTTCATATTTTCTCAGAACCCCATTTGGGTTTGCATTTTTCATAAATAACTGCATCCTACTAGTCAAGCCCTTTCATTTGATACCCATATTGATAGGGTTTTGAGAAAATTTGTAATCCGCCATTTTGTAGCGGCCGCCATCTTGAATTTTAAAAATTATGAAATACGCAGTTTTATAATGACTGCAGAGATAAAAGTGTGTACCAAATTCAGAAAAATCGGTCAACAGGAAGGGGGTCAAATTTCTATTAATGTGGTAAAGCGCTACAGACAAACATGTTACAAACATACAAACATGACAGTTACAGGGCAAGCTAAATAAAACTGTTTAAAAACAGTTCCTCTCGGTGTTTTATGAGAAAAATCTGTTTCCTTACCGTACAAATCTGTAACAAAAATCGAAAAAATATAGCTCTCCAGATAAATATGTACATTTGCCAACACTGGATGGTTCGACGGTACAAGGAACATCAAATTCAATTCCCTCAACGTATACATGGAAAAATCTCCATTTGCGTTGACGGGATTGAGCTTCGTGTGTTCGATTTGTGAAGTGAAAATGATAAAAAATAATAAAATAGTGTAAATATCAGGAAATTTGTATAAAAATGACTAATTAAGGTTCAGTACGACGTGTTTTAATTTGTAAATTAACAAGAAGTAAAATTTTTCATTCAAATTTTGACAATTCAAAACTGCCTCCGGGCCTACAAAACCGATAAAGATTAATTTGCCTCCCAAAATGGTTATCGCCACCAGACGTCGACACTGTCATTCGTCATCGAGGATAAGGTGACAGCCAAGCTGTCCAGTTGCTGAAAATGTGTATAAACGCACAGCACCAATCAACTGGTGATTTAAATATGGCGTTCCGTTGACGTTCAAGTAACTAGCGCCAATTACTGGTCAATGTGTAAATCAGCTATAAAGGCTGATTTAGACGATGCCAGTCAGCGTTCTAGTTGAGGTATCCAGTGAACAGAGAACAGACACTCTGTTCAAGTAACTTGTACCAGTATCGAACAAGTAATTGGCCTCTAACTTGAACAGAGTGTCTGTTCTCTATTCACTGGATACTTCAACTAGAGCGCTGACTGGCATCGTCTGAATCAGCCTTAACAACGCTTGTCATTATCTAAGACAAGACGTGACAACTGGCTTCTTACTCTTCTTTCTGCATTTTCTTCGACCAAGTGCTAGATAACAGGGAAGCGAGATGTGAAGGTTGCCAAATGTTATAAAATTTCGGATGATTATTTTCCCATGAAAAACATGTGTTCTTCGTATCATGTATTTTCTGAGTTGCATAATTTTTTTTGTATTAATCTTCCAACCGAATATCACATATTTTAAACAATAAGTATTTTCCTGTTATTTTGGTATCCAAAAAATCAAATGTGAAGAGATAAAGAAAACTAGAAAACGTAGATTTGATAGTAGGAGTATGATATGTTGAAATATATGAATTAAATTCAAAGTTCATTTTATTTATCAAGAGATTACGGGCCTTACCGATTACACTTCAAGATGAAAACGGAATGGATGACACGCCATTAAATTTCGTTTTACGAGTTAGAGAAAATGATGGGTTTTCAGGTAGAATGAACACTCTTCAAATAGAAATTATGAATGAAAATTAACTTCTCCGTATCATATTAGTGTTGATTGTGAATGGAAAACTTTGCTTTCTTCATTTGGTAAAATAATCTCGCACAAAAATTGTATCTGAAGATAATTTTATATTATAATGAGTAGTTTTAGTGAGAATATCGGAAAGTGTATAGAAAACAGTTCAAGTTAGGGTAAGAAAGACGTTCTTCAAGTAAATAAATAACGCCAAGTAAAAATTTTCATTCAGGTTTTAACAATTTAAAAGTGCCTTCGGGCCGAGTAGGAAGACTTGTTAAAAGCTTATTTCGTTTCCAGATATCGACACCGTATCTCTGTCATCGCGGATAGACTTCAATTCGTTTTTACCGTGGAGTGTATACGGAAATAAGTCCTTATAATTTAACTTTGATATCGTTCAAATACTAACAGTACTGAAATATTGATAAAATCATACATTCCCAAATAATATCATAGCGTTTATTCAGGTTTTTTTCTGTAGGTTTGTATGGTTTATTCAAGTTCCAATATGATTTTAAATACTTTTCTGCTACCTTGGTTGTTTTTTGTTATTAGATTATAATTATATTGCTAACTGCTTTACGGTTGGAAAATAATTGAATGCTCTTCTCTGTTAGGTCGCTGCTATTATGCTATGCTAGATGGCAAAAGAATCCCGAAAAGATGTAGGGTGGAAATTCCGATGCAATGTTTCCTTCTCTTCGGGAACTGAACACCAGACGTAATAGAAACGAAAATATACAAAAAAAATCCATTATAGAAATTATCGCTAAATTGAAATGTGAATGCAACAATTATTCAATTTTGAATATATTTGGCAACACTGTGAAAATGTTGGAAATCCCATTTTTGTATATTTATCTTTGTCAATTATTTTCCTCATCAACCAATCAGAAGCCGAGTTGCAAGTGGTCCGAGTTTGACAGAAGTGGTGGTCCGGAATCGGCCCCCTATTGTCATGTCTCGTCTCAGGTCATTATGTAATTGTAGAACATATGAGATTTGGATTTCCCGAATTTTCCCGTGTTCATTCAGTGTTTTCCGAATATTGTCGATTGTCATCTGGTTAGAATATGTTTGGTTGTAATACGTGTATTATTTTTACAGGATCTCCTCTCCATTCCAGAGTACCCAAAAACCCTCACACCTCAAATTTGGCTCCATTTGCTTGATTAGTTCTCGAGTTATAAAGAAGTTTGTGTTTCATTTGTATGGCAGCCCCCCTTAGAGAGGGGGAGGAGTTTCTATTTACCATAGAAACGTTTCTAAAACCTCCAGACGCCAAATTTGGTTCCGTTTGCTTGATTAGTTCTTAAGTTGTGCAGAAATGGGTATAATATGGGTCTCCATAGAAACAATTATTGTCCCCGAAATCCTATGTATACCATATTTGTTTTCATTTACTTAATTAGTTCATGAGTTATGCAAAAAAAATTTTCATTTATGTGTCAGCCCCCCTTTCAGAGAGAAGAGAAGCCACCATAGAAACATTTATTGTACTCTAAAACGTCCACATGATTCAGGATTTCGTTGGCGAGTAGGCAAGCAACTACACAGGACCTTGAAGTAGATTCTAGCGACCAAAATTCGTGCACGGAGGTTGTATCACCAGGTTTTGATGAGGTACAAGGAAACCCACTCTATCTATATATATATAAAAATGGAGTGATGTCTGTCTGTCTGTCTGATTCTTATAGACTCGGAAACTACTGAACCGATCGACATGAAAATTGATATGTAGGGGTTTTTGGGGCCGGGGAAGGTTTTCGTGATATTTTGAGACCCCTCCCCCCTCTCTAAGGGGGGGCTGCCATACAAATGAAACACAAATTTCTGCATTACTCGGAAATTAACCAAGCAAACGAAACCAAAGTTGGCATGTGAAAGTTTTAGGGTGCAATAAATGTTTCTATGATGGTTAGATAGTCCTTCCCCCACTCAAAGGGGGGGCTGCCATACAAATGAAACACAAATTTCTGCATAACTCGAGAATTAATCAAGCAAATGAAACCAAATTTGGCATGTGGAGGTTTTAGGATGCAATAAATGTTTCTATGGTGATAAGATACTCCTTTCCCCTCTCTTAGAGGGGGCTGCCATACAAATGAAACACAATTTTTTGCATTACTCGGAAATTAATCAATCAAACGAAACCAAAGTTGGCATGTGAAAGTTTTAGGGTGCAATAAATGTTTCTATGATGGTTAGACAGTCCTTCCCCCACTCAAAGGGGGGGCTGCCATACAAATGAAACACAAATTTCTGCATTACTCGAGAATTAATCAAGCAAATGAAACCAAATTTGGCATGTGGAGGTTTTAGGATGCAATAAATGTTTCTAGGGTGTTAAGATACTCCTTCCCTCTCTCTTAGAGGGGGCTGCCGTACAAATGAAACACAAAATTTTGCATTACCCAAGAATTAATCAAGCAAATTAAACCAAATTAGGCATATGGAAACTTTAGGGTGCAATGAATGTTTCTATGGTGGTTAGATACCCCTCCCCCCTCTCTTAGGGGTGGCTGCCATACAAATAAAACACAAATTTCTGCATTACTCGAGAATTAATCAAGTAAATGGGCGGGACGAAGTTTGCCGGGTTAGCTAGTATCTATATAAATAAAAATGATTTGGTGTCCGTTCCTCACGATTTTACTGAAGAACGAAATAATACTACAAGAGGGTAGTAAACAAGTACTCCGTTTACCTGCTCAGTAAATCACTGTGTATCATCAGCAGGCAGCGATCATGCAAGAAAGGGGCAATGTTCGCGATCGCAGAGATCCTAATCATCGTTCAGGCAGCCACCGATTGTTCCTCTTAAGAGCAGCTTCTGCGGAGAGAGGGACTGATAACAACGAATGCAATCAACCGGTTCCTACTACCCCCGATCCAGGTAGTGGCCACTTGGCCTGGTTATGATTGCGGAACGATGACGACGACTCCGACGAGGTGCCGAGAGGTGCGAACTGAGTCAGCCGTGTGTGACATCGTGAGGAATCAGCAGAAAATGCATAGCGTGCGCGCGCGCTCATTTTCCACAGACAACCGTCAGCCGGTCCAGTCGGTCGACCAGACCATACCAGACCAGACGGCCGTTCTCCGTGTTTGTTGTGTGCGCTGGTTGTTGGCTGGGCAGCACGAGAGACCCACCACCGTTCAGTCGAGACAGAGCTTTTGTGTGGATAACATCGCGCGCGAAAAAGTCGTACACACGCGGCGGGTCTTGCGCTTTCTGTTTGCATATCGGGAAAGAGCAGCATACACGCAAACACACCGGAATCGGTCGGCCAGTAGCGAACCGCGCCGGAAATTGCGATTTATGGGAGAAGTCGGGAGTGTATTCGAACGGGAACATCAGGTTTGTTATTGTTCCGTTGTGGTGCGCTCTGTGGTTTTACTATCATGTATCGATCGATTGATTGGATTATAATTGTGCGATGGGAAAAGCATGTGAAATATGAAACACTGTCCCTGGCAGCGGTGAAAAAGAGTGGTTAAACTGTGTCTCTGAATAAATAATGAGTTTGACCGTGTTGTGAAAGATCCAAAATCGATAAGTCACGTGGAACGAACGAGAACCACCTTGGAACATTCGATCGTCAGATCCGTTGGGCAGACACACACACGCACGCTCCCAAATTGGCGTGAAATGAAAACAAAAACTTTCACAAAACCAGTTCTGGTTGTGTAAGGCGCGATCTTCGTACGGCACGTTTCATTCATTCAAAATTTCCATATGTAGCAATGAGTGGTTTGCAAAAAAGAAACATGGGATGGGAAAAGTTCGTTTTCCCAAGGCAAGTGCGAACTATAATAACTGTACAAATAAGCATTGCAGTAAGAGACCTTTGCCACGACAGCTCTAGCTTATGTAAAGCCAATGGACTGTGAACATATATGGATATTTAATTCTATGCAGACGACAATAATGAACTTCAGAGCTTCTGAGACTCACTATACTAGAACTTATAAGAGACACCTTTAAGGTGTGTCGTGTTATTATCATATCAACGGTACTACTTGTAATTGGTTCTCACAATTCTATTGTGCGTCATATGAATGTCCATCAGTCTGCTATATGTTACGGTGTCACTATAAGTCTAATTTCGAGATGTGGTGATTGAAAGTGACCGCTGATGACTGAAACGTCTTGAAATTTGCAATATGGGTCTCCAACAATGGTTTCCAGTGATTCAATACTCGATTCGATATTTGACGTGATATCTTCACCCTAGGCTATATCATACAGCCTTCGTATGAGAAATATGTTTGAACATTTTCCATACTTCTATAGGTCCAATTTCATACATTTTATTATTCGCAAATAGTACACAAAGCAACGCCGTTTTCAAAATAGACTACCACAAACAAGGTGGTGAACACGCAACAGTGGCCTGCGTTGAAATAAAAGCATCGCTTTGGACAGCCAAAAAGTGCGAGGACATAGAACTTGAGGCACTTTCGAGGTAGATGAAAGCGTAAGAAGCTTGAGAACTGTAAGAGGGAACCCATCAAGTCGTTTCTGTATGATTTAGAACCATGAAATGATTGAAAATTTAGTGAATTTATTGTAGCCGAGAGACGTTGAAAATCGATTTTCTGCTCACTACCAATTGAACCGTAAGTTATAATAATAGGTTTTTTATTGCATCTTATTGTGACTGAAGATGAGGAGTGGATACGAAACCTTGCTACGCCCCGGTAAATCATTGCCATCGGTATACATCCATAACGAATCCGATAGTTCATGATAGTTAGTAGGACAAATGGGTGTTTACATCTTTGAGTTGATAAGAACTTTCAATTTTCTTATGGGTCTTGCTATCGGCTACTGCTGATTCTTCTCCTGATTCGTTGGTTAGAAAAAAGCAGGAATCAATTCTTCAGTAAGTTATGAAATCGTACATATTTTACTTGGAATAACTGGATGAGAAATCAAACCAAGACGTCCTCTTGAAAATCCTTTCAGTGCGTTGCAAAAGGTTTTACCCATCTGTGTTTGGTGATTCCATACGAGCGAACGCATGAAGGACGCACGCGGACCGAGTGGTGGAAGCACAGTCTCGTAAGAGTGCGTAAGAGATGTACACGATAAAGCGCATGAAAGATGCGAAGCGCTCACCGAGTGGAGGAAGCTAAACGGAGCACAGTCAACCTGCGTACGATGGCGATCAGAGCCCGAAATCTTCGAAGGTGAAAAATGAGGACCGACTCTACTCTCAGCAGCTTCGCTTCGACTAGAACTGCTTTGGCAATCGCCGCCAACAAAAAGTGACTTGACTAGAAGATGAATTGACTAGCGTTGATCAGCGAGGATGACTGGTGAACTAGTCCAGTCAATGGTTATTTTAACTAACTCGACTAATGAATACAAATTTGCTTCTTCATTCAACTGACTTCAATCCATTTCCCCCTGACACTAATTCATACCCGCGTACACAATCTTATTTTTACGGCCATATAAAGAGGAACGAAAACATGATTTCTGATGCAAAAAAGAAGTTACCCCATCAATGGACGGTTTATTGTCTACCCATGGTGAACTCAAACCAACGAACTTAGACATTAATCAAGTATGCTTTGCAGGTCCTCGCGATAGTATTAGCTAGTATAAGGCGTGCAAAATAGCGCACACACACTGCACGTTATTTTATACGTGTAAGCAGTTTTCGTGTACGATACAAAAGAATCTAGCTCACCTGTAGCATATGTCAAACCACGTTGAACTCAAACATCGATGCATGCACATGTACATAGGAGAGAGAAAGAGAGGAACGAATTCATTTTGGGGGAAGTGACTTCAAAATGCAATGAGGACAATTTGACTGGGAAGAATGAAATGATATAGTCGAGTCGGTAGAGGGAGATAGCGACTAACCGCCCGATTGACTGTTCAGTCGTTTTGGCGGAGAAACTGCGTGAAGAAGTCAAAAGTCATTACTGGTTGACTATGGATATAGTCAGTCAGTTAGTCAGCTGACTATTCTCAGTTGACTATGACTATGCAGAGCCATGATGGCGATAGCGCGTGATGGGCGCAGGTGCTCCATGTGAGCATATGAACGACACAGTGAATGCCTGGCCAGATATAGCGACCCACGCATGATGAGGCTTTCTCTCCAGCATGGTGTCAAACACTTTGGAGGGTATGAATTTTTGAAACAACCTAATAGAGTATAAATCATTCGCCTCGCGTAGTCCGTGTGATTCTACTGTTTCATTATGCATAAGGGGTCCGGCAGAGAAGTATATAAACTTCCAGCATCGGAAGCCATCATTATGTTTCGGTTCGCATGCTAATTTACACGTTTGAAATGAAGATTCCGTTTGAATTGAAGATCCAGATCGCAGTGCGTTCACTGGTCTGGTTTGATCTTCATGCCTTTCTTAAAGGGTCGATGAGCATGAGAAACATTAACGGTGACTGACACCAGCTGTGACTCGGATTGGGGTTAGCCAAAACTCCGTTGTGGAAGACTCTTCACACAAGGCTTCATGCTGTGTTGATATGAGGTCATCCATTTGACCCATTCTCTTACTTCTCAGAGCGTTGTCGGGGTTTGGGCGATCAAACGCTTTCTCATAGACCGGGTGAAGGGACTCCTGGAATCCATTGATCTGGGTGTTGTCGTAGGAGTGATATTTACGCTTTCTCCATGAACCGGTTGAGGATTACTTTGCGCTATGCTTTAAGGACCACATAGCAGCATGATAGGCACGCCATATCGTGAGGTTACATTTCCTGTGGACTTTTATAAGGCACACCAATCAGGCTCCGTCTGAACGTACGACGAATGTTTTTGCAGATAATTTGTTTCTTGAAGGAGCCATCACGTAACTCTCTATTCGCATGACGCAATCGAAGTTCGTTTTGTCGCAGACAATCATTGCGTGGAAGTCGCCGATGAGGATTCTTTGGAGTTCTGTTTACGACAGCGTTTAGCTGGCTGTAATAATTCTCTTTTTTCTGTGGATCGACAGTTTTGGTTGGTACTACACCCAAAATTAATCATCATGATTTATAAATGTGCTACTCTCCCATGCTGGTACAGGATTTGTATTATATATATGTCATAGCAATATGAGAGAGCGAAACAAGAGTCAAATTGCAGACAAATACGCATTAAACCTTTTCGAAAAATTTGCCACATACACGGCCCACGAGTTCACGTTCATAATCTTCTTTTTACTCCTAGAAAACACTTTCCATGTATACTTTTAAGGTCCAACTTCATTTTATAATGTGGTGTATTATTATCACGCATTTATGCAACAGCACCTGCGGTTATGTGGATAGCGTAGTCGTGCAAAAAAGGCTTGCGTTACAGCCGACCTTGATTCAATCCCTGCTTGGCATCATTTGGTCTTTCTTTTTTGGGTACCATTCCAAACTGACGTTCAGTCTGGGAGAAAAAACTCTCATACATACGAACATTTTCAAACTCTTTCCAAAGGTGCTTTTATTTGTTCATTTCCCCCTTAAGCACACGAAAAGGCATTTTTTTCCTGTCGAAGATGATATGTTTTCTGTCAACGCTAGTTTGGATGTAGGCTTCAGATTATTGTGAAGTTCCGCAACCGTGCCCTGCGTCTGACCATGACCACTCTTTCATCTCATTCGTAATTTCGGAAACCCCGATATTTCGATATTAACACTAGTTTTGTCAACCCCGACAGCCAGAATTGCTCACTAATTCTCGATGGGGTTGAGGCCGTGTCAGCGGTTTAATCCGACAAGATGATCGGAAGAAACACTTATGTTTCGGGCCGTTGCCCTGCTGAAATACAAACTTCTCTTCAAGGTTCGTCTGGATCAGCGAAAGCTCCTATTTTCCCGCAAAATAGATAGATTCTCCCGAGAAAAACGCCCCAGACTATCACATTTCCTTGGATGTGGTACTCCTGAAGCTTCTCACCCGATCTGCGTCACACACGAGTAGCCGCTTTCCGCTCAACAGCTCGAATTATGATTCTTCCGTTCAGAGCACTGTTTTCCAGAACAGTAGGAGCTTATCAGCATGCTTCTTGAGCTGTTTGGCTTCATTTGCCTTGCTGACAAATTATCGTTTCCAGGCAATTTTGTTATTCATCCCTGTGCTATGAGACAGCGACGAACACTGAGAGTTGGAGAGTTTCCTGGATGTCGCAGACAGATACCTCCGGGTTACTCTTGATTTCGCGCATGATCTTGGTGTTCGTTCTCGCATCCGTTTTGCGCTTCCTGCGTCTGGTAAGGTAATCCATGACTGATCTGCACGTTCTAGTTTAAGAAAAATTCTCGCAACCACGCCACGCCACCCCGAACCACAAATTATCGGATACACAAGAGCAATTATCTCCATTTCTTCAATTGAACTAAATGCGATCACGTGTACAAATGAACCAGGTTGAGCCATTTGCTTCAAAACATGTCAATATGTCAAAACATAAACAATCGAGGGGTCTTCTGACGAAAACTTTTAGTAACATATCGATTTTCGAATCGATTTTTTATTGCTAGTCGCTCAAATATATAAAAGAATCACGGCCCGGGACAATTCATTCTGGTGAAATGAATAGGTTGAAACATTCCATTCCTTTCGATTAGTTGCGAGCATTTATCGCGCATGTGAAATAAAACACTTTTTTACGGAAGTGAGAGGAACAAGTGAAAATAATTTTCATTTCTTCGTTTCGAAAATATAAAGCCCTGCTCAAGGTACTGGGGATAATGAGCTAAGATGCGATCACACATCAGTTCCCAAAAAGTAGCGGTAAATCTCTATATAAACAAAAACCTCGTGTCACGATGTTGGTGTTCGAACTCCGCCGAAACGGCTTGACTGATTTTCATGAAATTATGCACAAAAAACTTGAAAGGCATGAGAATAGGACGTATACTATATATGATACCGCTAGGATACCGAATACCGTATGTTTAATACCAATTAGGGTGGCCCTATGCCGAAAAAAATTTTAAACAATTTTGTTTCTTTTTTTCTGAAATTTGGCATAAAAGTACATATAACCTCAAAGGTCCACTCCCCATCTCCTATTTTTAATCGCGATTTTAGTATTTTGGTATACATAAAATCCAAATAATCGACCCGTCGTTCATTTTTAGAAGAGAACAAATTTATTTATATGTAAAATGGCAGATGGCGCAAAGTTCGCTTCATCGAACTTTCATCCATACATGCGCCAATAATCTCAATTCGGCTAAAACCATGCGTATTGCCGTCAGCTGGAAGACTTTTTTAACAAACATAATAAATTATTGAATTTCTTCGGTTTGCAAGGTGACAATCACGTTGAGTGAGGAAAAATGCGAGACTCCATCAAGAGCAACGCCGACACAGCCTTCGCTAACGTGAGTCAGACGAACAGTTCAGCTTTGGTCCCCTAGCTCGGTCAGAGCTTAACGTTTTAAATGAGCCGGAAGAACTAGTGTATACTCGACAGGAAGAGGCAGAGTTGTTTTATGAAGTATCGTAAATGGAGCGCTGGGCGGTCTTACGGAAGTTGGCCGGAACCTGAACAATGGCCGATGAAAAGATGTATATCGGCGTGTTATCTTACCTTTTCGTGGCTTTGGTGGTCGTCTGTATCTCTATTTTTGCCATTCGTCCAAAAGTATTCTATCGGGCGCAGCTGGGGAATGTTGGAAAGGTTGGTGGTCTTCGCGACAATATTTATCTCCAGCCGATCTATCCTCCAGTGATCTTTTGGCATAATGGGCTGATCCCAGATTCGGCATAAAGACCACATCACCTTCCCAACTCCGGCAAGCACTTCGTACTATATATTTCCCCGTTCACCATATGACTCGAAAGAAGAGCGGCTTGGACATTCCCTTCATGTCTGTCAAAGAAGGACCTTCTTCCAGAACTTGTGAATGATATATTCGACGTCATCGCTTACCTGGGGAACGTAAAGTACCCGGTCCCCTGCCATTCGGTGAACTCTAGCATCAAGTACGTCTCGTCTTTCATTATGAGTACGAAAAGAAGTTTTTCACTTCTTTCGCCGGAAAGAAGCTTTTCACCAGCACCTCAAGCTACTCCTTCTGGGTGATTGCCTGCTGCTCAGATACGGCCGGTCTCGTCTAACGCTTTTGCATAAAAATGTCCATTTTGGCCGGATTCTTCTCCACCGTTTGGCCGGTTGCTTCGATCTTCCGGCTTAAGGAGCGGCAAAAAGATGATATTGTAAATACCAGATCGGCTATATCTGGCGGACACAGAGTGCCTCAGGATGTCCAACTCCTTCGCTGTGGGGTGGAGCTTACAATATGGAAAAATCATCAAGTTGCTTGACAGTGCTGCTGCTGTGAATCAGCAGCCTTGAATCATTTTTGTTGTAGACTTAATAAACGTAAGATTTGAAGAAAATGTGTTCCTATGAATTATCTATCATCGCCATCCGAAATTAGTCCATTTTTTTGAATGCATACGTTAACACTAAAATCGATGAAAAATGAATTTGAATTTTCGAGCATTCCATTCGGTAATTTGAAGAAAATTGAAGAATTTGAATCGTGCTTGCCAGGCGTAAATGCTCTGATTGAGCGAGTGATTTTCGGGCGTAAACAAAATCTAAACCACCGAAAAATCACAACTGAATGCCGGTACTCAGAAAGAAATAATACTGATCAGTTTAGACTCGCTAATCTAAGTTTTATGCTCACATAACGTATATACATAACGTTTTGTTTTTTGTGTCCCGCGTTAGACCTCTGACCATCTTGTCACTTTACCCTAAGGAAATCGATAGTGTAATTTCCTCAAAAAATTCAGATGCGTCTATTGATCAACTACTCACCCGTGTTCTGAAATCCGATCGAGTCAAAATTACCCGAATCGATTGCAATATCACATTCTGTCATCCGTTCGACTTCGACGGGTTGTGCAAATGTGGCAACCTTGAAACGCAATGCGATATGGACGCCATTGAACTTCGTGTTCCATTTCTGTGAAGCGTATGTTGTTATGACTTTTCGAGTGAAATAAACACGCAAACGCAAAACAAAAATAATAAATGAAGTATGGCTCTATTATGTGTTCTGTGTAACAGAATAACACATTCTCTGCAGGTAGAGAGAAATCTTGAACGAAAATTGTCTCTGATAATTATTTTATATTCAAAATATTATGGCTGAAATGCAATGAGATCTATAGAAAAATAGTTAAGTTTGGATCATTTCGGGTCTGCAAATTACGGAATATGGGTTACTGTTCGATATTCTTACCACAAACATGGTTCATGGCCGTGTGATCTACAAGTTTTATAGCCTTGCATGGCAGATGGAAAATACACTATGCATTTTCCTAAATATTTCACCAACGACAGGACCGCAAGCCTAGGTGGATGTCCTATATTTCAACGAAAAAATACTGATAATGACGAACAATCATTCATAAAAATTACAGACTCAGACAAGACACTAAAAATCGTTCGGCAGTGCCATATTCGTCTCAGCTGAGCAAAACATTCAATGCTCATATCAATGTTGAGTTTTGTAGTTCTATGAAGAGTAACAAATACATTACAAATACACAACGAAATTTATAAATCAATATAATTTATTTAATTTGTCCATTTTACGACAAAAATATGTTCCTTTTTTCACTTTACATTTAACGTTCAAGAGAACAAACATGTCAGATTCGTTAATGCAATACACCGGGAACGGAAAATAAGGAATGGTTTGGGTTTTATTTTTTATTTTTTATGTTTGTCGGTGGTCATCGACTTTGCGTTCTACTCCTCGGAATTTAACACAAATATGAACATAAGAGTCACAAAAGATTCACGTATTGTAGATCGTTTAAGCATTTAAATACACTTACAAAACATTAGTTATTTTTTTATTCAACAACCAACATATTCACTAGAAACAATTTTTATGACAGAACAACGTTTTCCGAGTCAGCTAGTTCTTAAATGAGTTGCTCTTTCAATTTGACATATTCACCTTAAGGTGAAGGTGGAAGCTAGCCATTGTAGTAGTATAGGTAAACCCTCGTGTAAAAATGGGGTAATAAAAGCACACGTAAATAGATCAAGTCACATATCAGACTGTGTGGCGCTTCATTGACACGAGTCTTTGAATACATTTGAAAAAAAAAACAAATAACAATTCAATACTAAAGTAAAATGTATGAACGATATGTTCCGATGAACAATTGCAAATATAAATATATATAGAAGGTGCATTTGCATATGATTCTGATTATACGCGAGCGTAACATGAGCAAATTTATAACACATGCGAATTGGGGCTCTTTTGGTATTAACAAGTTCTTCCGCATAGTAACTCGATGTTGATAAATCCTTAATGTTTTCCTTCGTTGATCGTATTGTTTCCACATATTCACGTTGGAAAGCCTTAACCCTTCTCTTCGTTGGCCGAGGCATTTAGATTGAATTTAATACTTTTCCGTTTACTGTTTTTGAAAGCATAGGCAGCCGTGGCAGTGTTCCGAGCTCTGCAATACAATTTTCTTACCCAATGTTAAAGTTGCTAAAACTTACATTATAGACCCATTAAACGTAAAAATAATAATTGTATTGATATCAACACAATTTTATTCTATTGATTTTCATGACATGGGACGCTATGACTCCGGAATAACATTTTATTGAGTGGTTTTTATAGCTGTTTCGATGATGTTGTTTGGCATCAGTGTCGAAAAAATAACGATGCTTCCACCAATACAAACAAAACCATTGCAGAAGATTGAAAAACGAAAATTTAACTTTCAGAGCACTTGCTCGAGTTTTCCGACGTTCTTCACTTCACGGTGCGAAAGCAGATGAAAATTTAATATCTTGTGAGTAATCGATTAAAGTTTGGTTGATATTACTTGATGGGAAGTGTGCAAAAACGATCATTTTCTTCACACTGTTTCGCAAAATTATTGATTTTCGGGCGAGGGGTGAGGGAGGGAGATGAAAGAAATGAGCGCCATTGTAGCATCCATTTGTGGCTAGCTTCCACCTTCACCTTAAGCCACTATATCAACATCTCAATCACCCATGAACCAATCCGCCACGAGTGCCACCCACGTCTGCGAAAGAGAGTCAAAACAGGTGATCGATAATTTACTACAAAATCAACATTGCCGACATTATATTGACGGGAGTCATCTACGTTATGCAAGGTCCGACCGATCCGCTCCGCTTCATTGTTCCAACGGCTTGTGTCGTAACATTCTGGTGATATTCCAGCAGTAAATCGCACGCAAGCTAGGTAATTGAACATATAACAAACCGGATAAACTGCCAGCGCAGATGAAATGCGTCCTTGAAATCATTGATCATATTTTTTGTTTCGCATATATGGCAATCGCGGTCACGTCGGGAGACAAACACGCTGCACTGCAAATGCCAGGGTAAAAACTTTCGAACATGTGGCAGGACGAGTTTATTGTTATTCATTCATTTAAAGATTTCACGAAGCGAGTGTGCTAAAGAATGTTTGTATTGTTCATCACGAATACGTGTGCAGGATTTTGGTGACTCATCGATATCTTGACGACGACGACGACGACGTCGGCCGATTAGCCCTGGGAGATTGCCGACATCATTGCACAAAATGGCTCTGCTCCGGTGGAGATCCTCTCGAAGAATGAAGCGAATGTTGCTGATATTGCTGAGTGGGGTCCTGACGTTGCTAACAACAGCCAAGGCTAAGCCGGCAGCCTTCAGCCTCCAGCTGTCCCAGATACCTGGCTTCACCCAGCTGGTGGAGCGGAAGCTACTGGAAGCCATGAAGAGTTACAGGTGAGTTTCGACATTCGGTAGAGATTTAAAAGTTAAGGTAAATAGGTAAAGTGCTTCAAATGCGTCAGCACATTAAATGAATAAGGAAATGCCATTCTGTGAGCTGAGAATACCAAACGTTTTAATTAGATTTCTTGCTGCAAACGGAAACGAATATGAATTGCGTTTCTTCGCAAAGCCTTGCCGTGAACAGCACTCAAAGTTGTTACATAAACTCATCTGCAAATTCCGATTTGTTCTGGACGTCCTCAATTTATAGCAAAAGCAGCAACCATTTCTGAATACAGTTTTTGATGTTTGGCTAACGATCAAATGACCATTTAAACAAGGAATACCAACTGTCCCATTCTGAACGATATCTACTTTTTTTTTACAAAGGTTTCCCAAGTGCTGGAAACGTCCGGAATGATATCCGCTTGGCATACATCATGCCACTCAATCGCCAGCCAAACACACTGACAGAGAAAAACTACATCCCTCTTCCAAGCAATCCCGTTAGAGGATGCTACGCGCCTCGGGCAGATGAACTCTAGCGGTGAGTTCAGTTCCGAGAGACCATGAAAAACTTTCAAGATCACGACCACAGGTTCCCCTCATAAGGAAGAGCGCGAATCGAAAGTGTTTGTGGCTTTTTATTTCCCGCCAGCCCCTCGCATCAACGGGAACTGAATGGAACCCGAGCCAAAGTAATCAAAACAAAGTGCGAAACAGAACCGGAGAAGGCAAAGAGACAGACAAAAAACACACAGCGTATTTATGCAACATTAGCTTAACGTAACAAAAACAAAAGTGATAGGTGATCTATAGCAAAAAAAAAAAACAAAGAAATGATTAAATTATATTTGCCACCGGCGTGGCGTGGATTGAAAACCGACCGCCGTGGAGAAAGCTACCTATGAACGTCACACCCCGAGGTTCATTGATCGAAAGCGAAAGATCAATGGAAAACAAATTATAGTATATACCTTCAACCGATTGCAACCGCCAGGTCTTGTTCGGTGCTGCTGAGTACACATAGGGTGAAGAAGTTCAAGACGCCCTGCGGTTGCGTCACATTTTCAAATAAATAGTTCATTGATACAAGTTTTACTAAAGCAGAGCCCATTTAGTAATGGAACAAACTTACTGTTTTACTTATCACAGCACTCCTATTGGATGGTTTTTGGAGCACTAGCTCCTAAACCGCTCCTGGCAATATCAATGACAATATCAGTGAAATTTGATTATTTTGTACATCGAATATGTTTTGGAAATAATCATCATGCAAAAAGAAAGGAGAAAAAATTGTGCACAGTTATTAGGTGAACCGGTATGTTTCTTCGGTTTTACAACAGATGGCGTAACTTGATTATTATTCCAGTGAATCAAATTTCCAGACATTCGTTGGAAAGCTACTGTCATTGCGCGTCTCTTTCAGTATATGTCAAAAAGTTGAAGCGTAAACAACACAGTTTTTTGCCACTTTGAATATGTCGAATTTCGTACCAACGATAGTGTTTTTGCGAGGAGTGTTACTTCATTACTTCAATATGAAGAAAATCGCATTTTTACTTTATCAGGTTCCGTCATAAACGCAACAAGAACTTGCAGATACACTTGGAGTAGCTCATTTCCGATCGTTTAAAAGCAATGGGAATGATCCGAAAGATAGTACATTGGGTGTCGTATGAATTGAAGCCACGAGACGTCGAACGCCGTTTTTTCACGTTCGAACAAGTGCTCCAACTGCATAAAAAATGCTTTTTGCATCGAATCGTTACTGGCGATGAAAATTGGGTCCAATGCGACAATCCTAAACGTCGGGCAAAGTATGGATATCCCGGCCATGCATCAACATCGACGGCCGCGCGAAATATTCACGGCCAGAAGGTTATGCTGTCTATTTCGTGGGACCAGCTGGATGTGGTGTACTATGAGCTACTAAAACCAAATGAAACCATTACGGGGGACCTCTACCGACGACAATTGATGCGTTTGTGCCGTGCACTGAAGGAAAAACGGCCACAAAACGAGCAAAGACACGATAAAGTTATTTTGCAGCACGACAATGCTCGGCCGCATGTCGCGAAACCGGTCAAACATACTTTTTTTTTTTTTATCCAAAATAAATATTTTTGTTAAGGCTCATATGGCGTCAACCTGACGGAGCCGGGAGTTCAATATTTCGACAATGTTTGCCTTATAACTATGTTAGTAATATGTAACCGATTACTCGCGGTTGGCTCGAGGTTAGTATTACAAGTGTTTTCGTAATTGTGATGTTGCTGTCTCCAATGCTCTGTACCTGTGCCCGACACGGGATACTTCCTTTTGGGATGCAGCTGACCATTAATCAGCAACGCCCCCTAGTCTGTACCCCATATCTAGCGTGGTGCGTCTTCTCGACTCGAGGAATCCAGGATAGAATGGTCACTAGCCGGCGCAAACATCAGCTCGTGTAGAGTTGTCATGAGCGATACAACCTTTGGCTCTTGTTGAATGATCAGTGGACTGCACAACCTTTGGCCCGTGTATCTGTAAAGAGTGTGTCCGATCCATACCTGGAAACATACTTGGAAACGCTGAAATGGGAGGTCAGTCTGTCTCTTTCACGCTTCAAGCAAATAATTCACCTTTCGCTTTCTTCCGCACTGTTTTCATATACCGCTCCCCTAACACACTTAGTTACGAATCGGCCTCACCTGGTACCATAGACCCGTCTTGGTTTAAGCTATAACGTCAAGAAAAAGAATAACGATGTATGCTCATTATTCTGTCATTATTGACGTGGGACTACGTCTAACCGGAATATATAGGGGGTAAAATGAGAACCTAAACACAGAACATGCAGGAAAAAATGAAAGATTTCGAATGCTTATAACTCGAATATTTCTTACTGGATCGGAAAGATGTATGCATCAATTGATAAGGAATATTTCTACGCATCTAAAGCAATTAATAAAATGTTAATTTTCGTTAGATAAACAATTGAATAAGTGTAAAATATTAAGCGTTATCTAAAGGCCATAATTGCCTCGTTCCGATTGGCCCGATTTACGGTTTCCCCAACACAGACTTCAAAACCAAGCAGCCTTGGGGAAATCGGCATTGCAAACACCTGAAAGTAGGGAGATTTTTGTTCTCACCGAGATTTGTTCCCTAACACGGACTTCAAAACTACGGTGCCTGGGGGCAGACTGTGAATACTTTTGTACTCGTTTGCCTTTGTGCAGGCTGGAACATTTTTCCCGAACACGGTCTTCTAAACTTAGGAATCTGGTAAAATCGTGCAGACACTAGAGGGGAATGATCTTTCAAGATTGAAGCCTCTATAGTATAAAAGATAGAAGTTGAAGTTGTTGATTCATGCAAGCCGGAGGGAGGTACTTCTGCTTCGCATGTTTTTTTGCACTCCGGAAAGTGTTTTCCTAACACGGATTACAAAAGCGGGTGCAAACACAACGCTTTGACTCGCTTATTCATGATTGCATTGAAGGATATGCCTTCATCTCTTCTGCTCACTGAGTTTCGACGCATACCATTTGATGAATAGGCAAAATGTTGATAACCATTTACTGCGACAACTCCTATTGATTAAACAATATGCGTTCGACGTACATGTCAATATCGAAACTGAGTGCCTGAAGCTCATCAAATCATACCAATTCGCGGTTCGAGAATTTCGTTAACTTGAGAGATGCAAACTTCAAAGGGAAATGTAAAATACAATAATCGTTTGATAACTCTTCCGTTCACAAATTTTGTAAGTCCTAGGCATAATACCAAACGTAAAAGGCAAGTCATTAAATTTACTTGTAACGAAAAACATAATCCATCACAATGCATGAATTGACCTTACATGGCATTTGTTCAATCTTTTTACTCAAAAAGCAAATATATTGAATTCAATTGAATTTGGAAATTGTTTTATTCAATCAAAAATTTAATCAATACAAACAAATGATTACTGAGCTAAGGAAGTGCCACGTCAACCTTGCGGTTACAGCTCGGACTCGATTATATATAATCGCAATTTCACTTTCAACGTTAATTTTCAAATCCAATACATAACCGAATCACAAAAAAGGTATTTTTCTATTAATGTTTGACGTTCATACATTAATGAAAAAATTGTTTTCTTGAGATTTGATTATGTATAGGATTTGAAAATAATTGTTGGAAAAAAATGGTCGACTATATATAATCAAGTCCGACCTGTATATCATTGATATAACCCATCTTTTTTTCTCGCGAGGGAAAGAATGAATCATTAATTAACCATGTTCAGCTGATTCTGCAATTTCACGCAAACTATCGGCTCTTTTTATGCCCAACGGAAGTTTGTACCAAAGGGTCAATTCAAAAATTTCGTTGCATTCTATAATATCCGAAGTGATATGCGAGCGAACTAATCAACACAATTTCGAAGTCTTGTGTGAACAAAGCCTCGTGTCCCGGACACAATCCCCCACATTTGTTTTCGTATTGTTTGAGTCTTAGAGGGCTTGCCCATTAACCACGACTGATGTACTTTGAAACCATGACAGCCATTTCTATGGCCATACATTTATTTATTGTCACTACTTCGAATAATAATCCATAATGAAGTTCTGCAGATCAAGAATCAATACCCTTATTTGTTGTCCATTACTGCGGTCAAAATAGTTTTTGTTACAAAGTCTTTCTCTTGGAATCCTATGCGAGAAAAAAATTGTGTTTCCTCAAATTGTCCCACGATGAAATAAAAAATGTGCGACTTACTTCGGCGGGAGTCCGTAAAAGAGTCTGGGAGTGGTTGATGGGGAGATGCTCGGGTCGTGTGTGTGAATTGAGGCGTTACTCGTTTAACGGCTTTGTACTACTCCGCTTGCAACGTAATAAAGTAATAAAGTATGATCAAATGTACGGACGGTATGTTTCGCGGAAGATTCAATCAAGCCGTCGAAACGGTACAGTTGATCGGAAACTGCGTCAGAACGTCATGGAGGTATTAAAAGCGAATCCAGAGTTATGAATATACGCATTCGGGAAGGTGTCTCCAAGTGGTATGCTACTAAGAAACCAAAGAGGGGCGTAAAGCAAAACTTTACGCCAAATACGTGTGCCCGAAAGCTCTATGACAAGGTGCTGACCAAACTCAACGAATGCATTTTTATGGACGATGAAACATATGTTGAATAGGACTTCAAACAGCTTCCGGGACAGAAGTGGTTATGTAGCGAAGGGTTATGGAGATGTGAAGCTTAAGGAACTCATTGTCGGAAAAGATAATCAGTTTCAGCCTTGTGAGTTCGACCCAGATGATATAAATAGTACTTTCTCGTCCAATTTTACAAGAAGTAATCAACCAGAAGTAACACCTTCGATATCAGCACAAGCATCGTCGTACAGCTTTTCTTTTCGACCTGTGTTTCATTGGGAAGTCGTGAACGCCATCTGGGACGTCAAGTAGAATGCTCTTGGGATAGACGAGATACCAATTAATTTCATAAAGATTATACTACCCTTAGTTGTGCACCATCTTACACATCTGTTCAATATGTTCATCGAGTGTTCCACCTTTCCTGATTCCTGGAAACATGCAAAGGTTTTACCTTTGAAGAAGAAGGCGCATTTGAATAACATCACTTATCTAAGGCCCATCAGCATACTATGCGCATTGTCGAAGGCTTTTGAGAGACTTCTTAAACAGCAAATGACATCCTATATTGAGGACAACGATTTATTGACCAAATATCAAGCTGGTTTTCGCAGAGGACAAAGCATCAAAACCGCAGTTCTCCGAGTGTATGACGATTTAGCATCCATCGTAGATAAGAAAGGTGTTGGCGTACTCCTACTTCTGGATTTTTCTAAAGCTTTCGATTCTATTCCACATAGCAAGCTATTGATCAAGTTGATTTCCCAGTTCAACTTCTCTTATGCTGCCGTAAGTCTGATGAAATCCTACTTGCAGGGAAGAAGGCAGACTGTTTACTGTGGTGATCGCTGTTCAAGCAGTTTAGAAGTGCCATCTGGTGTGCCTCAAGGCTCGGTTTTAGGTCCTCTGCTGTTCTGCTGCCATATCAATGACCTACCGACGGCTCTCAAGTACTGCTCTATCCAAATATACGCCGACGATGTGCAACTTTACGTCGGGAGACTCGGTCCCTGTACCCGCGATTTAGTCAGAATAATGAATGATGACCTCGAACGTGTTGCAAATTGGTCGAAACAAAATGAACTCCGTGTGAATCCATCTAAGAGTAAAGCTTTATTCATCACCAGTCGACGCCGTAGACCTGAATATTTTCCATCACCAGGGATTGTAATGGACGGTCAGAGCCTCGAATTCCTGGATAGTGTCAGCAACCTAGGATTCATCTTCCAAAGTGACCTGCAGTGGGACAATTTGATAACACAGCAATGCGGGAAAATCTATGCTGGTCTCCGGACACTTTACCGATGTACCTCCACCGCACCGATCGCCACTAAATTAAAACTTTTCAAATCGCTAATTCTGCCGCATTTCGTGTTTGGCGACGTTCTTCATATCCGTCCAAGCGCAAACTCCTTCGGTCGGTTGCGTGTCGCACTAAACTGATGTGTGAGATATGTTTACGAACTGAGCCGCTATGATCACGTGAGTCACTTGCAACAGAACCTTATTGGATGTCCTCTACAAAACTTTTATGCTAATCGATCTTGCGTATTCTTGCGGAATCTGCTGAACACACGATCTCCTGGGATACTATACCAGAGGCTTCTTCAAACTCGTGGACGCCGCCTGCAGAATCTAGTGATTCCAACCAACAACACAGCATGTTACGCAAATTCATTGTTCGTTAGGGGTGTGGTCAATTGGAACTCTTTACCACCCGTTGTGAAACGATCTTCGTCAGAAGCAATTTTCAAGAGTGGCTGTATCAGTTTTTGGAACCGTGTAAATTAATTTAATTATTTTTAAAATCAATCAACGAATAGGTTAGGAAATAATGTACTCAAACCATTCATAAATCGGAAGTAGTAATTTTTAAAAGATTTGTATCTTACGCTACTGGACAATAAACAAACAAACAAACAACCAAAATTGTCTATAAAGCAAGCACTGCATTTGCATTTCGAATGAGCGACTGATGTGTCTGACTGATTAGTAGTGGTATATAAATATTGTGCATCGCCGCTACACCATTGTTAGTTATTGACGTCATGGGTAGGAATGCACAGAAATGTACAACCCTTGTTTCTAGTTACCCGAGCTCTGCAGCAAATGGAAAAAGGTTGAGGTTCACAGTTCCCCGAGGCCGCTGAGTAGTGAAAAATAAAAGTGTACGGGAACGACTTGATTTCTAGTGAAAACATTGTAAACCATGTTATGCATGTGTTATGCAACTGCAAAGGGACTCGATGGGACTGCTGCACTAACTGTTCTTGTTTTAACAATTGATGGAATTTCTCAACAATATGTCGGGCGTTTTGTCCCACTGTACCCTATGCAATGCAAAACTCAATGCGGTTCATAATTTATGGGTAGCTGGGCAACACTTTGTGACCGGCCATTGGTGATTATTACTGAATTTCTGCACCCACCGTGTTCGAACCAGTGTCCGATGAAAGAGCTGAATGATAGCGGCGGCAATAAACCTCGAGCCGTAAGGTAAAATCAAGACGTTATATTCGGTATATTCGATTCGGTATGAATTAGAGGCGCGAAGCTTGAAATTGATGGCCAAAAAATTTGGTGCCGCGTTGAATAAGGCATGTCGGTGTTATCGATTGGAAGTATTCGCTTATTCGAAGAAATGAATATGGCATATAAATTGCCAAATTTCGTTTTTAAAACAATAAAACAATAAGATTGTTCGCCGGAATCGAAATTACATGCATCACGATCTGAGATGAGTTCAAACCTCTTGCTTCAAATACTCGTTTTGGAATCAAACCAATAAAGCAATAGCTTAACCCAAGGAGAGTTTCGAAACAAGTATCACATGGATCGGATTCCATATTAGCGTACATATAAAGTGACACGTGACTCGCGTGCTATGCACGACTTTGTATATTGTGGTTCATGGCATGCACTCTGTATGAATTCAAATTCTCGATTAAGGATTGCCACAGCATTGACGTAGTCAACCCCTCGTGCACAACTGTTTATCCTCTTCAAACGTGCAATTCCTTCGCAATTCGGTTTTTGCAAATTCCACACACACTGCAAACTGTACCTAATTTATTCCAGAAGCGAAGTAAAACGTTCATGACAATACATTTTTAACGGCAGTATTGCGCCTTTCTCGCTTGGCATTTTTCCTTGTTTTGGCGCTACTATTATTTTCCAGCCCATTAGTCACAACCAACAGCCGTAACCAACTGACCTTCCTGCCTAATGAGTCTTTGCTTTTCTCCTGCCTAAGTGAACGACGCCTGGATGCGGAATCGCTGCGGATGATCTATTACCACGACCAGACGGTGGCAGTCGTCGAGCTGGGACCACAGAAGAGACTGATCGGATGCGAATTGATTGAGGTTTAGTAAGTAGTTTTTTGTGAATACTTTTATCTGATTCATTCTTGTCATGTTTCGGCGTTCTACATTGCAGGAAATAGTTATAAAACCTTACCTCATCTATTTAATTACCCCGCATCTCTACTTTCGCAATCCACTCTATTCTCTCATTGTTAATTCTTAAGTTTTACTATTTGCTGTTACTTATTCTTTTTCCAATGTTTTTTGACGTAGGACTACGTCTTACATTAAGGATGCCAAATCAGAAAACAGGTCACGTTTTTATGGAATAAAGTTAACGTTAGTAACTATTTCTGCTGCGAACGGGTTTTAACGATTTGCATACCAATCGAATCGAAAATTTTCTAAGATTTGTTTGATATGCTATACATTACAATCCCGTAGTCTGTATATGGTTTAAATTGATGAAAATTGGAAATATTCCCATTTCCCCATACATTTGTTCTATCCAATTGTGTGCATTCCCGAACATAGCTATCAATAACGGGCAACTTATGCAGCCGCTAGAATAGAAACAACGAAGGGGGATAGCGAAACGTGAGTATTTGTGAAGTAAACTCCAGCCTTGCATAGTATGTAAGCTGTCGCTAGCGCATAACTATTGCATCTCCTCTGAAGAAAATTCTCAGAATCTTTCTGCGCCCGAAACAACAAAGGTCGCTTATTCTGTTTGTTTTGTGTTTTATCTGTCCCCTCGAGCTATGAACGCTAGCGAATATTGCACTTGAAGTGCATCTGGCATTGCAATTAACACAACCATCCGAGCCATGGTGCAAAGGATTATAAGCGGACCTTACACGGTCAACTTTATTGACAATATGATGACATTTGAGAGCATAATGACAGCTGAACATGGCCGACGACGCAGAAATCCGAATTTTCTGATTTTCGAGCATCAATATCGTGACATTTCATATGGATGCATGATGTTGACGTTTTACCTCACGGACTTCCAGACTGAGTTGCCAGATATGCAAGCGCACATTTAATTTTTGTTAGTCTTTTTTGCGATTGCAATTAAAATTTATAAACTACTGAAATTGTAGGAATCATAAATGGAAGCTTTTGGTTTGGAAAACCGATACTTTGAATAGCAAAATACGGTACTTTTCACGATACAAATCAAAACTTCAAAGTAAACTGACAAAGTGATGGTGAGAGAGTGAATGAAACTTAACGTTTTAGGAATTTTTTAACGTTGAACTCGGTCATTCTTTGCGCTAGTGAGCGGGTTGTGTGTTTCTTCACACTCCGCTATAAAATTTGGAGAATGAGAAGATCTGGGAAAATCACAGATGAAAAAACATTATGTGTTAATTCAAGCTACAGTAGAATCCCGATTATCCGCGGAATAGTCGGGCAAACTCACCGCGATTAACGAATATAGCGATGACCCATTAAAGGACAAAAAAATGCAAACACGAAAAGAGATGTTTCAACATAAAAACTATGTTCTATCAATACAGAAATCAATCAACTATCCATCTATAAGGTCGGGTACACCAGTGGCTAAATAATGTAAAAGCTATGACCACAACAAAAGAGCATGGGCCTACCACTCACTAACAAATTCCGGAAAGGCCTATTGATTTACTATGGAACTCGCAGTCACGAATAATCCGCAGGGCGGATCACCCGCTCGCGGATAATCGGGGTTCTACTGTCATTGTCTCATTTATGGAATAAAAACATTTGCTTGCAGATAAAATAACTTGCATATATTTTCGCAAACTAAAATAATCTGGCATCTCTGAAACTGAAAGGAACAGTCTGTATTTGTGAAACGAGTATTATGATGTATTTTTGAGAATAAAAACGAATTCTAAAGTGTAAATTATGAATGAAAATTAACTTTTACGAATCAAATTAGTATTCTATGTGAATGCAAATCACTTTTTTTCTGCAAGTGGTGAGAAAATCCCATACGAAAATTATGTCTGAAATTGACGTTATATTATAATAATACATTTTAGTAGGAATATCTGAAAATTCAGGGGAAATAGATTAAGTTAAGGTTAGGACTACGCGCTTCAACTAATTAAATAATACCAAGTAGATATTTTCATTCAAATCTTACCAATTGAAAATTGCCTTTTAGCCTTCTAATCTGATAGTGAATAGTTTGGATCCCAAACTCAAATGACGCCACTAGCCATCGCGGATATTTTCGTTATCTCGGGTTGAGGGCGATATTGACCGTGTAAGGTGGAAAAATATTGATTGAGGTTAGATCAGATGTTGAAAGCCTAGCTGTCACGATATTGAAGACACTTATTGTCAATCCGGTTGATCGTGTAAGGTGCCCAATAGGTCGCTTCTAGCCATCAGTGTTTGGCTTTGTGTGTGTTGCTTGTTTTCGTGGCGCAAAACTCAGAACATTATCATTTTCGGTGTGGGTAAAACGGACATGTTAAGAAGAACTTCAATTATATCTTTGGAAACTCATGTTTCCCAAAACTTTGATGCAGTTTCTTGCAATTCAATATACTGTCTGAAACAAACACAAAAAAGTGTTTTTAAATGTTTTTTACTGAAATTAAAACAAACCGAAAAATACAAAAATTTTTTCGACGCGGGTAAAATGCACTATATGTCCTATGAGTAATATGGACAGGTTTGTAATATATGAAGCGTAGGTCTATCGATCGCGAGAGGAATAATTTTATTCAACCAAGGTCTGAACTCATCACGAATGTCAGTTGAGTTATGAAAAAATCGAATTAATCCACCTAGAAGTGATATGATGCTTTTCAGCAATATAAATGAACAGACTCTCAACTATTTTGCTTTTGGTTCCAGTCAGCTTCTAAACAGTCCACATTTGGCGATTTGATTTCCATTTATAGACGCAGGGCATTCATTAGGAACAGATTAAACAGACTTTTCACAGTCCATCTCACTCCCACTGGCAATAGTCCGTTCTACCCCACCGGTACAATATTTTTCAATAATTTAAAATTTCCCCTCAAAAATGAATTTACTTTTCCGTACATACCTAATATGTGCACCCGTGGCCGAGTGGTTAGCGTCTCACATTATCATGCCGGGTGTGCGGGTTCGATTCCCGTTCTGGCCGGAGGATTTTTCGTCAAAGAAATTTCCTCCGACTTGCACTGTGGTCACGCGTATTCTAGAGCTTGCCCCTCGGAATACTTTCAAGGCGTGTTATTTGGCTTAAGAAATCTCAACTAAGTATTAATGAATGACGCTAGTTAATGCATATGTTGAGACGGCAAAAGTTCCACAGGGAACGTTAACGCCATTCAAGAAGACATACCTAATATCGCTTCTCTGTTAACTCACAAACCGAAATGTAACCATCAGCGAATTGAATTTTGATATTAAACCACTCAAAACTATGTTATACCAAAGCCGCTAAAATTAAATCCACACGCGGAATCATGTATGATTTTCGGTTTTTGTTTCCCTTTTCCACTTTTGATCAGTATTCACTGTCATAGGATGGCTCAAATATTCTAGAATAACTTGTAGAAGGTATTCTCATTAACAGAAATTTGAAATTCAAAATTTAACTATACAAATCAACCACCCATCCATATTACCCCCACTGTCCCGCGGTTCCGCTACATGTGAATAGCACACCTTCGATACTTTTAGTTGCCATTCGTATTTGGTCTCGTGCGCATCGGCTCTGTTCTGATGCAACAAGCTCCTAACTTTGTTGACGGTTTTGACCGAGAGTCGAGAAACGATTTTCCATAAACGGTCGTTCTCGCGATGTTTCGTTTTCAAACGGTTTTAAACGGCTTGCCCTGTAACATGTTTATATGTTTATAACATGTTTGTCTGTAGCGCTGTACCACATTAATAGAAATTTGACCCCCTTCCAGTTGGCCGATTGATCTGAAATTTGGAACACACTTTTATCTCTGCAGTCATTATAAAACTGCGTATTTCATGATCTTAAAAATCCAAGATGGCGGCCGCTAAAAATGGCGGATTACATATTTTCTCGGAACCCCATCAATATGGGTTTTTCCAAAACCCCATCAATATGGGTATCAAATAAAAGAGCTTGACTAGTAGAACACAGTTATTCATGAGGTATGCAAATCCAAAATGGCCGCCACAACAAAATAGCGATATATTTTTTTTTTCAAAACTCTCATCAATATTGGTATTCAATGAAAGGGATTGACTAGTAGTTATTTATGAAAATCCAAATACAAAGTGGCGAATTACATATTTCTTCAAAACAAACCCCATCAAAATGGGTATCAATGGGCTTGAAAAATTCAAATCCAAAATGGCCGCCACCAAAAAATGGTGGATTATATATTTTCTCAAAACCCCATCAACATCGGTATTATAAGAAAGGGATTGACTAGTAGAACACAGTTATTCATGAGGTATGGAAATCCAAAATGGCCGCCAGAACAAAATGCCGATATATACTTTTGTTCGAAACCCTCATCAATATTGGTATCAAATGAAAGGGATTGACTAGTAGAATGCAGTTATTTATGAAAAATTCAAATCCAAAATGTCCGCAACCACAAAATGGCGATATATATATTTTTTCGAAACCCCCATCAATATGGGTATCAACTGAAAGGGCTCGCTCAGTAGAACACAGTTATTTATGAAATTCCAAATCCAAAGTGGCGGATCACATACTTCTTCAAAACAAACCCAAAATCGTCGACTTGTATTTTTTGCAATCTCTTCATTATCGGTATCAAATGAAATGATTCGACTTGTATTCTATTAGTACATCATGAAAACATTCTGAAAAAAATAGCCAAAAATCAAACATTTTCAAAAATTGTGACATGTTTTTACTGTTGAGAAATATACTAATGATACAGATAATGTACTAAAAACTAGAAAATAAACAAAAATATAACAAGACGCACCACGCTAGATATGGGGTACAGAATAGGGGGCGTTGCTGATTAATGGTCAGCTGCATCCCAAAAGGAAGTATCCCGTGTCGGGCACAGGTACAGAGCATTGGAGACAGCAACATCACAATTACGAAAACACTTGTAATACTAACCTCGAGCCAACCGCGAGTAATCGGTTACATATTACTAACATAGTTATAAGGCAAACATTGTCGAAATATTGAACTCCCGGCCCCGTCAGGTTGACGCCATATGAGCCTTAATAAAAATATATATTTTGGATTAAAAATATATATATATATATATATATATATATATATATATATATATATATAAAATATTTTTAAGTTTCATTATGATAAAACATAATATTAATACAGATAATGTACTAAAAGTTTGAAAATAATTAGGCAAGTAGTAGTTGGTAGCTTTCACACCCCTTTCTTTAATATAGGGCAAATAAAATCGTGCGGCACGTTGGATTTCGTTATCCATTGTTAATAGTTTCATCATATGCCCCACAATTTTATTTTAGTCTCATCAATGCCCTAGAATCAAGGAAGGGGTGTGATAACTACTAACTACTACTTGCCTAATTATTTTCTAGCTTTCAGTACATTGTCTGTATTATTATTATGTATTATTCTAATGTAACCGTTTAACTTAAAAAGCTTTTTTTATATTTTTGTTTTTATCGTTGCAACTGTGTGCATCTGTTAGACGTGTGTTTGATGCTTGTTGAATGGCGATGCACGGAAGATGCCTCTCGTTAAATACTCAGTGCAATTCGTGCATTGATATAAAGAAATAAATTGCGACATATGACCAATTAGTGTATTGTTCTCGCAAAGGCAAGAAAGAATCGTTGCTTGTCGAAATGATTCTACAAAACCACGTCAGCCATTAAACCTTTTCAGGGTCAGCGGAACTTTTTACTAAAGTGTAATTTATAAAATTTCGACGTATTCCCAAATAATATCCAAAATGATAAACCAACAAATTTGAAAAAAAGATTGCGTAGTCCTACGTCCTAAGCGGTTGTGTCTCGGATGCAACCCCTCGAATTTTTTTCTTCTGCCTTAGGTTCGACGGAATAATTATCTCTATTCTCAATGAAAACATTTCCAAATGGAACTCATTTCCATTTTTCATCCACTCGAACCAGTAACGACGCCGAGGGTCACAAGCTGCTCAACAACCTAACCTCGATAAACCGCCCGCTGGGGATCTCCTTCCGGGACATGATCAAACTGATGGAGCAGTGCGAGCAAATCGATCGCATCAACGCGAAGAACAATTTCCGCCCAACACGTTTGCCACCTAACACCACTCCCGCCTCGAACTCCGTAGGCTACCGAATCGACGACGGCAATGATGAAGGCGGCGGCGGCGAAAGTGATTCGACGACGGCAGCGTCGATTGGCATTTTTAAGCTCCTGGCGCACCGCACGAAGGACCAGAACGCAAACCGGTGGGGAATTCTTCCATTTACGCTGTTCAGTGGAATCATTCCCGGTACGAAGTGGTGCGGAACGGGAGACATCGCGGACAGCTATCACGATCTGGGCGAGGACGCGACGATGGATCGATGCTGCCGAACGCACGACCTGTGCCCGTTGAAGGTCAGAGCGTACCAGAAGCGGTACAACTTGAGCAACAACTCGATTTACACCAAGTGAGTGCCGCTAGGGTTAGGGCCTTGGGTAGCATGTTGTAATTATTCTTATTTCAACAGGTCTCATTGCAAGTGTGATGACATGCTGTACGAGTGCCTGAAGAAGACCAACACCTCGGCGGCTCAAGTAATGGGTAATGTCAAACACGTACATGAACACAGAGTAAACGATTATGCAATTATTTGACTTTTTTCACTAGGTTCAATCTACTTCAATTTGGTACAAGTACCATGTGTCGAGGATACTCCAACAGGGATGGCATTCCGTAAGGCCCGTGAAGGTTTCTAGGAAAGTTCAAAGATTACTGTAGTATTATTTACTCTCGAATGTCGCCATGATTCGATCAGTAGTAACTGAAACTGAGAAGAAATCTCCGTCCGTTTGTGATGTTTGTGATTAATATTATATTTGGCTATTACTAGAATATTAATTGAAATACGTAATTCTCATAACCTGAATTAAGTTGAAAACACATGTGAGATTTTGAATGAAATCGAATCGAATCGAATTACTTTAATTGGGACCATTGATAACCTAAGCTGTATCAAAATAATCATAAGCCAGTTTTTCTTCTGATTCAGTTAATTAGTCAGTAACAAACATAATTTAGAAACTGGACTCCACAAAAAAAATTGACGAACTTCGAGAAATGTCAAAATAATTTAACAATTTAACAACAAAAAGGCTTATGTTCGTAGAATACACCTCAAGTATTTATTTAGTGATTAAGAAATACAAATATAATTGTTAGAATTATCAAAAAGGTTGTTCAAAGATTGATAGAAAAATTATGATTATCTTCGAAGCTATAGTAATATTATTTATTGTTACACCGTTTCCCGTTTGCATTTTTATTTGATTTGAAAGAAACTGTGAGCTGATAAAACATATCAGTTGCAGTATTTTAAAATTTTCTCCAATGTTGAGCATAGTAATCGCCGAAATTCAAGTTCCGATCAGAACTTAAACAACACTAACATACTCACTAGTCTTCACATTGTACATTCTGGGTATCGCGGGATCAGCATTTTGTGGCCCTTCATTTCTTTCGTTTCGTTTACCAGGTGTGCGGGTATCAAAACGGATTTTGACGCAGGACGATTTTTTTTGACATAACATGTTGTAAAGTTTAAAAGATTTCAAATACATAGTACGCAGCGTTATTGTTACCTTCACACGCATTGACGAAACTACCAATGCAACATCAATCATAGTAACCCATGAGTCAGCAGAAAAAATTGACAGCTCTATCAGTCGAACTCTAACCGTGATGGCGAAAACAGTGAAGCTACTCCGTTCAGAAGTGTGCGCGTTCAAAGAACGGTACCCCGCCGCGACGAAAACGGACATCGTGCGGCACTTTGTGGACGCCGTATACGCCCGTTCCGGTATCTACAACATCTTGGCACTATTGGACAACAATCAGAGCATCGAAAGAAAGCCCGGTTCCGGATGGCCGACGCCCCTCAGCGACAAGAAGCTTCAAAGGATGCTAAAGAGGAAGATCGAGGGAAGGTCGGTGCAACCGGCCAAACAGTAAAAAAGTACCTGGCGAACATGGACATATATGTCAGGAAGCAGAAATCCCGTCCACTGGTTTCGGAGCTGCAGACAATGATGCTGCGGCAACGACTGAATAAGATGGTCAAGTCGATTTTTCCGGCGAATCGCGACGTGGCGAGAGTGATGGACGACGAGACCTATCTCACCCTGGACGGCAACAGCTGGCAGGGTATCTCGTTCGTCAAGAAATATCATAAGGGCGAAGACGCGGTGTTCTCGCCGGATGTGGCGTCCGCCCACTACTCGAAGCAATCGTTAAAGGAGATGGAGCGGCTGAATTTCGATATGGTACCCAAGTCAACGAACCCGCCCAACGTCCCCCAACTGCGTCCCATCGAGAATTTCTGGGCAAACCTGAAGCGTAAGATCTACTACAACAATTTTGTCGCGAAAACTGAGAAGGAATTGATAAATAAAACGAAGAAATAATTCAAAAACAATTCTACACATTTGCGACATTTTGCTAATCGAGTTCGGGGCCCAAATTATGCACCCACATTGAAAGTCGCCACCAGACGTCGACACTGTACCACTCTCATCGAAAATGTCCAGTTACAGGTTAAAATCGCTTCCAATGCTTGTGCTTCGGCATGTCGCATTAAATGTAAATTACTGTAAGCTAATTTAATTACTTTCCATGGGAAATTTATCAAACTCAATTATCTGTCTTGGTTTTTTTATCACCATCCGAATAAAGTCCATTTTTAATGCAAACGTTGCAATACACCTTATGTGGATCTTTTTATATCTTCGCTTATTTTACGTCGGTATAGTTCCGCCATGTTTAGCGCCAACCGCCGACCAGGGAGGTGACTCCACCAACTGTTTTCTACCAACCAGACTCTCAACAACTCGTGAGTCGGGGCAACAGCTTTCCTTCCTTACTTACAAAGGAAGACGTAACCAGAGATTTTTCGCCTCAGAAAATCCCAACGACGCCAGCTGGGATTGAACCCAGGCCGCACGAGTTGCGAAGCTGTTACGCTAACCACACAACCATTGGCGCAGTCAGATCCAGCATTTTTTTCGCCTAAGACACAACTAGTGGTAAGATTATTAAAATGAAAAGCTCTACTTTATCCGAAGTATTTTCCATCAATAGCTATACATTTTTCCCATCTCTCTGGAAATTTGTGGACATCACGGAAGAAACAAAAGAAATGTTTCTCTCCAAAAGCAAACCCAGAATTGAAGCGCTGCTCAGCAAGTGCGTGTTTCATCGACGCAAATAGGAGGTGATCGGATGAAGCGCAGTATGGTGAGTGAGCGCTGCAGAATGGTTCTCCTGGACTTACAAAATATCTTTGACGCTAAGGATTCTCGAAATAAATCCACTTTTGATCGCTATTCACGATTCGATGGAGAAATTACTTCCTTTTCACCTGGCGTGTAGCATTTAACATATGGTGTTTCGGTTTCCGTACTGTCTCTTGTTCGGTTTATTTGGAACCCATTTTCCGATTTTCTGGATCTTTCTCATGGCTTTTCGGCTTCTTGGCTTCTTGAGATACATTCAATGGATTCGCGAGTTATTGTTGCGTTTGAGTGTCATCTTAGTCCAAAGGGTTTGCAGTTTACTGTCCTCGAACTTTTTTCAAATATTCAAATGATGCATATTGCCCAATCCGAAAACGCAAAAAACAATAAATTTTGTCGAGAAGTATAATTGTATTATAGTTAGTTCATAATACTGAAATTTCAATTCCTATCAAATTATCAACTAGATCTTTCTGATTCTGAACGCTAGCAATCACTAATGCAAAAAGGCATTTCGCTAATTTTTATTAATTTTGATTTATTTTTCCTTTGATAACAATTTGATACAATACAATATACAATAGTGGATAATTGTAAGAAAAGTAACAACTTTTTCCCCTCCTGATTATTGAATCTCTTTTGAGATTTCTATTGAATTCTCTTTGACAACCAATTTGATTCTATCCGCATGACCCAGGTTGCCACTGCCCGTTAACCCCGAAAACACTGTTTGCCGCTACCTTGTAAAATCACTTGTTGTGCCCTTGGTTATGCAAATATCAAAACAATATTTCTAGTGCAGCGAGAAAAATAATTTTCATATAAACTTACAAAGAAAAAATTAAAAATTTGAATTTTTCATCAAATACTCCATTTATTTTATTGAAAAAACTGCACTTACACAGTAAATCCCAAATAGAACGTTTCTAGTGAAAAATTTATCAATTGTTGTATTTTCAAAAATTGTTGCATTTTCAACGAATTTAAACAGAACTTCCTGCCGGCTCTCTAAAAATGCGATTTTTCTACATAAAAATGACTCCCATATTAATATTGTAAATTTTTAGTCCTAAAAAGTCCTAAAAAATGGAGTACTCCCAGATACCTTTAGAAGTCTTTGGTTGAGCCAAATAAATTGAAATAATAATCCAAGGGCAGGGGAAAAAATATTTTTTTCTGGGTTGCCACGGCCTTATAAAGGATTAAGTATTATGCATTGATCCTGATTTTTTTTTGCCTTTTGAATGAACTCGAATGAAATAAATGTTGTAGCTTGTTTTTTTGATTCTTTTAATGAAAGGAAAACATTCAAATAATACAGGGTGCGGCAGCATTACTTCCTTTTTTCAAAACTCAATAAAAACAATTGTATGCATCGGAAAATATTTTTTTATTTTTTACAATGTAGGTACATGTCTAAAGTTTTTATTTACATTGTTTTGAAGATCAAATCTGTTAGGTGACGTCCCCCATTCTCCATACATTGCGTAAACCGATTTCTGGCGTTTGTCATGACTCTTGTTAGGATAGCAGGTGTTATGTTGGCAATTTCTTCTTGGATGTTGGTCTTCAACTCTTGTAGGGTTCTTGGACGGTTCACATAAACACGGGATTTCAAAAAACCACATAGAAAAAATCACAAGGGGACAGATCGGGAAAGCGTGCCGGCCATTCCAAATCGCCTCTAATTGAGATAAGGCGCTCTGGAAAGTGTTCCCTCAAAACAGTCATCGATGCTCTTGAAGTGTGTGCTGTTGCACCGTCTTGTTGGAACCAAGTGTCCCCCAAAACCAAATTTTCTAGCCGTGGGAAAAAAATTGTACACTGGAGAAATAGTTTAGTAAAAGCAGCTACCAAATCTTTAGTAGCAAAAACATTGGTAAAATATACACATTTTTTGTAAATATTACTAAAATTGCGTAAAAAAGATGTCAGACGCAATGAATGTTCCTACCAGGAATTCGTATATTTTACTTCATACCATTAGCAAGTTTGTTTTTATTGTCATACCTAACAACTGTGATGTGCGCACTTTGTCTTTTGTCTTTTGGAGACGAAGCGATTCGGAGGTAAGCACTTTGTTTTTATTGAATTCAATTATGTATTCATCTCCCCCGAGAATTTGTGTTCATATTTTCGGCGGGGAAAATATCACAAAAAATGTTGATCCATATTAACATAATTGACCTAATACTAATTTTTTTTAGTTGACCTTAAAATTATATGCAGTACAATCATTCATCATAAACAAATCGGAGATAAGAATTCGTTTTTTTACATCATTACATCATTCACCTCGGTCGGGAAACTATTTTCATATTCCCGCCAAGGATAAACATCAGTTATATTCTATACATTACAACACTTTTGACCTTTTTCCTTGTCTTTACAGCTGGCATGATCCCAGACTCGTAATACTTATTTACCAAAAACCATCCAAGTTATGGGATTGAAGGTAACGGCGGTAACGGTAGTTTGTCGCTAAGATTGGAATCTTTCCTCAACACATCATCGACCGTAAAAAACTTAAGGTGAACATACATAATTTATTGCATATTTAATATCATTAACATATGTATTTCTTTTCTTCATAGGGACACGAGAGAACAAAATACGGATGAAACGTGCTAATTCTACCGTCACTCTGTTAATCAGCTAATGCAAATCAGAGCGATGCAGCAGGAAGAGGAACGGGAACTTGCTTTGGAAATGCTCATCAAATTGAGGTGGTTGAGGCTGCGATTGAAATTTGCCTCTTGTACTCAGATTATAGAATGATTCCAACGAGAATTATTGATGTTGTTTATAGAATAAGTTATTAGTATAATGTATTCTAAGTATGTAGAATTAAACGCAATCAAATACAATTTTTTAAATTAAAAATAATCATTAAAAAATATTGTCATTATCCCTGATGATTACTTCTCACAAATATGAAGCAAAATTTTCACTGTTATTGCACCAATGTTGGACCAACAATTTGTAGTTTGTTTGACATATATGCCTACCATTCTTTTTTTGTAACATGTACCAATGATTAGTAGGGTAGAAAATGACTAGAGAATTGGTAACATGTACCAAAAAATTCGTCATATTGACTAAATTTTCCTCTCAGTGTAGCATGTTTACATACCGGTCCGAATTCACTGTCACTGCAACCTCATTTCCCTCAAAAAACCAGGGACCAATAATTCCAGCTGAGGAAATTGCACACCACACTGTGAATTTGGGTGAATGCAATGGCTTTTGATGCAATTCTCGAGGGTTGGTGTCCGCCCAGTAGCGCATGTTTTGTTTGTTAACCGACCCACACAAATGAAAATGGGCTTCATCGCAAGCACCGAACATCCGCTTTTGTTTGTTAACCGACCCACACAAATGAAAATGGGCTTCATCGCAAGCACCGAACATCCGCTTGAAAAGTAAACCTCAACGGCAAAGGCACGCTCCTCACTATTCCAACGCATGATGGCGACTGAACCGTGTCAGAACAAAACTTTACAGTATCCCCTCTTGAACGAGACCACTAGCGCTCCGCTATGACATCAACTAACTGAGTGGCGCGCATTTTAAAAAAGGAAGTTATGCTGCCGCACCCTGTATGATTCTAGCGTACAGAATTATAAAAAAAACTTAACACTTTGCGAGAAGCAAAATTGAATAAAGGGTGTGTCACATCAAATTGCATCACGGAAAAAACGCTGTAGAAATTCGCCCAGTAGACCGATCCTTTTGAAAATTTTAGACAGTAAAATAAAAACTATTAAACAACTTTTGGCATTTTCTTTTTATTCATACTTCGAGCCCAAGCCCGTATGCTTGCACCTTCCTCTTTATCCCGTCCATAAGGTTCTGTACAACGTCGGGTTGTAGTTTTTTTTGAACAGAAATCCATTTTCTCTTGAAGTCCGCCTCCGATTTGACAACTTTTGGGTTCTTCCGGAGGGCCTGCTTCATAATCGCCCAATATTTCTCTATTGGGCGAAGCTCCGGCGCGTTGGGCGGGTTCATTTACTTTGGCACGAAGGTGACCCCGTTGGCTTCGTACCACTCCAACACGTCCTTTGAATAGTGGCACGAAGCGAGATCCGGCCAGAAGATGGTCGGGCCCTCGTGCTGCTTCAATAGTGGTAGTAAGCGCTTCTGTAGGCACTCCTTAAGGTAAACCTGCCCGTTTACCGTGCCGGTCATCACGAAGGGGCGCTCCGCTTTCCGCAAGAGCAGATCGCTTGCCACACCATGTACTTTTTGGCAAACTTGGATAGTTTCTGCTTGCGAATCTCCTCCGGAACGCTGAGTTTGTCCTCTGCGGAGAAGAACAACAGGCCCGGCAGCTGACGAAAGTCCGCTTTGACGTAGGTTTCGTCGTCCATTACCAGTCAATGCGGCTTCGTCAGCATTTCGGTGTACAGCTTCCGGGCTCGCGTCTTCCCCACAATGTTTTGCCCTTCGTTGCGGTTGACGAATGAAGTTGACAAATTCAGCTTATTGGCGACATCCCCGACCGAACTTCTCGGATCACGTCTAAACTGCTTAACTACGCGCTTGTGATCTTTTTCTCTGACGGAGCATCCATTTTTGCCGTTCTTCACCTTCCGGTCGATGGTTAGGTTCTCGAAGTATCGTTTTAGTACTCTGCTGACCGTGGATTGGACGATTCCCAGCATCTTACCGATGTCCCGATGTGACAACTCCGGATTCTCGAAATGAGTGCACAGGATTAATTCACGACGCTCTTTTTCCTTCGACGACATTTTTCCAAATTTACGAAAAATTGACAGTGAAGCATGGCCAACGTTATCTATACTCTCTTATCTGATTATAAGCGAAAGCTGAAGATATAATTCCTAAAAATTAAATTTCTACAGCGTTTTTTCCGTGATGTAATTTGATGTGACACACCCTTTAATCATTAAGATTGGAATATCTCAATACTACTTAACTTCTAGTTCATGTCAAAATGTCGGTTGGACCCTCATGACTTTGAACGCTAGCATTATTTGATGAAAAATATGTAGTTCGTTTATTTTTATTAATAGGATTACTTTTGTCTTTAACCCTTTCCCGTACAACATCGAGTCTCACTCGAGGGTACTTGAATAACATAAGGCGCTAGAACGCTCAGCAGGCTAGTGAAATCACTTGATGTGTGACGTATTGAATAATACGAGAAGGGGTTAATAACAGTATTCTCTCTATGTAGTGGGCTATTATAGGAAAACTAACACATTTTCCCCTTCTGGTTATTGGATCTCTTACAACATTTCTATTGGATTCTTTTTGTCAATGTTCTTTCCACTGATGGAATGGAATGAAACCACAGTTACGAGCGAGGAGTAAGTAAGTGCAACACAACGAGCGGACATCACTCATACCTATTGTTGATTTCACACACATAGACACACACCGCTCGATGCAAGAAAGGAAGATATTGCGAAATTGCAATGCAATTTCATCCGCATTCACTACACACCCTCGAAGAAGAGGAAGACCTCCGTATCAAAGCATGCTTCGACAAAGAAGGTGTCAGCAGCATATGGGAAATGTATGTGCTAACGCGGATATGGAAGAGTATCCAGAATTTTAGAATACGGACACATACTGCATTTATTTAAATACAACGTATCTTTCATGGAAGGATGCTTTCATATCCCAGTAAGAAAACCTTTCACTTTTTCCACTCGAAACTTTGGAATAAACCTCTGTATTGAAAGGTTAGATGTAGTCCACGTCAAAACAAGGGGATTGAATAATATAATTCCGTGGTTCTACGTTGATAATGCGGTCGTGTCCTAGATACAATCCTTAATTTTTTTTACGTAGGACTACGTCTTATCGTAAGGGTGCCAATTCAGAAAACAGGTCACGTTTTTATGGAATAAAGTTAACGTTAATAACTATTTTTGCTGCGAACGGATTTTAACGATTTTCACATCAATCGAATTGGAAATTAGATAAGTTTTTTTTTCTATGCTATGCATTACAATCCCATAGTTTGTATATGGTTTAAATTGATGAAAATTGGAAGCATTCCAATTTCCCCATACATTTGTTCTGTCCATTTGTGTGCAATCCCGAACAGAGCTGTCAATAACAGGCAACTTATGCAGCCGCTAGTATAGAAACAACGAAGAGGGATAGCGATAAGAGAATATTTGCGAAGTAAACTCCATCCTTGCATAGTAAGTAAGCTATCGCTAGCGTATAAGTATTGCATCTCCTTTGAGGAAAATTCTCAGAATCTTTCTGTGCCCGAAACAACAAAAGTGGCTTATTCTGCTCGTTTTGTGTTTTATGTTTTCCCTCGAACGTTAGCTGTACATGTGAATAGCACACCTTCGATGCTTTTAGTTGCCTTTTAGTCGTGCGCATCGGCTTTGTTCGGATGCAACAAGCTCCTAGCTTTGTTGATGGTTTTGACCGAGAGTCACGAAACGATTTTTCATAAAAGGTCATTCCAAGGCGCCTAGAAGTGTATCCTAAGGTGGGCCAACATCCTACAAGCACTCTTCAGCCATATTGGAAGTCTACTGTGTTTTGTTCGTAAACAAAACACAATACGCTTGTGCCCAAACTCGCTCGTGATAGGTCTGTCTCTTTCACACTTCAAGCAAATAATTCCTCTTCTGCTTCCTTCCGCACTGTTTTCATATACCGCTCCCCTAACCAACTTAGTAACAAAACGGCCTCACCTTAGGATATACTTCTAGGCGCCTTGGGTCATTCTCGCAATGTTTCATTTTTTAGCGCTGCAACTGTGTGCATCTGTTAGACGCGTGTTTGATGCTTGTTGAATGGCGATGCACGGAAAATGCCTCTCTTTAAATACTCAGTGCAATGCGTGTATTGATATAAGAAACAAATTGCGGCATATGACCAATAAGTGTATTGTTCTCGCAAAGGCAAGAAAGAATCGTTGCTTCTCGAAATGATTCTACAAAACCATGCAAGCCATTAAACCTTTTCAGGGTCCCCGGAACTTTTTAGGGGCTGTCCACATACCACGTGGACAACTTTAGGGGGGTAGGGGGTAAGAAAATGTCCACTCTTGTCCATGGAGAGGGGGGAGGGGGTATAGACTGAGTCCACGTGGACAGGAAGAATTTTCTCTCCGTATTTATCAATAAACGGATTGAGAAGTGCTGCCCAGTCAAACGTTCATATATTTTCTCTCATATCATGGATTTTCTTCAGTGAAATCTGTATTATAAAAATATCTCACGTAAATTATCAATGACCAACTATTTCCTATGATCGAACTTTTATAGTTACGGGGTATTCATAGCCTTCATAGCCAAAACTACAAAAATTAAACGATTCCATAATGGTTGAGATTCCATGATATGCGTAAATGATTTTTATCAAATATAATTTTCTATACGTTTTGTTATATCTCGAGAACAATATATGATAATAACGTCTGTATAGTTTTTTCATACAGAATTGCGTGTAAAATCATTTTTCCAAAGTATTTTAATTTTACTAATTTCTAGGAATAAATATTTACATTTGCAGGAGATTGTCTATGCATCACTAGTCGTCAACTTAAAACAATTGAGCCAGTGTTCTGATAAATTATAGAATATTTCAGGAGGTGATAGAGGATCATATTTGATGAAAACAAAATTTTGCATAGAATGCAGTTGTAAAACTTTCAAATTAATAGAACCCAGGATCAACTTTTAAATGTAAGGAACCAACTTCAAATTTTGTGTTTTTAATTAATTTTCCAAAAATGCATGATAAACTGGAAGCTCTCCAACCACTCTACAGTTCCTTCCTTGACACCACACTATTATTCTTCTTGTTATCTTCCACTAATTTAAATGTGTTCACAACATAATTTTATGCAAATTTTCCTCGAATGAAAGCATCGTGCGCACTTTTTGAATTTTCAGTTCAGTCATTTTCGGTCGGTCTCAAGGAAAGGTTCAATAATTCTTTCGTAGTTGAGATTTGATCATCAGCGTGGAAGATTTTTTATGATCCCCTATCTCTTAACATTTTTCGGATCAGCTACCTAATAACCTATATGTAATAATATTATTTTAAACAGATATAATCGCTGTAACTCTTTTATAAAATAATGCATTCGTCAAAGCATCAACTGGACCATGTATTAAATATTTCCAAGATTGCGATGAGTAGATTTGACCATCGATTTGCTGTGCGTTCATTATTTCATGAAATATTCTTAATTCGAAATCAAAGGATAATTTTTCATTCGATAGAGAATACCTCTGCAGTAAATAGTTCTACTGAAACTCTCTATGAATCAAATGAACGCGAAATAATCATGTTGATTGGATTGCTTTTAAGCATATATTCTCAAAATCTAGAGAAACTTTGAATACAAACTATAAACGCTTTATCTTTTCTTGCAAAGAAAACACATCACACACTAGGAATTTGTAGCTTGAAAATGCTGTATTTTTCATCTTAATGTCATCGTTTATATCGAAGATACAGGCGTTCCGAAATCTCTGAAAAATTTCGACCTTTTACTCCTCATCCTTTGTCAAGTGAGGATCTATAGATATCAGTACATGCTTCCTACTTTATCTTTTCTTTTTTTGAAATTCTTTTTAAATGATAGTATATAAAATCGGTCTGTTCGTTTTTGTGCGCTTCAAAAACTCGAGCTCTGATGTAGCTCATATTATAACACACCATACGAGCCACTTCAAAAATTGTTGTTGCTACTGCCAACGCCTCAAGAAGCTTCAAGATTTCCAGATGAAATGAGCACACTTCTGAAATAAATCTGTGAAAGTAAATTAACTTTCTAGTATTGAATATGTATTCTATATGACAGCAACACAATTCTTTGCATGTGTTCAAAAATCGTGAGCTTGAATTGTATTGATAGTGATTTTAAATCTGTTTAATTTTATTCGATTCGCTTTGCTCAAGATCAATCCTTGGAATTTTGTAATTTATATTCGGATGCGGATTGTTCAACTGGATATTGCGCGTTTCCGTGTTGACAAACCAGATAGCCTTTATATCTTCGAAGATAATAGAAAAACAAAGTATTACAAGTATTGAAATTAGAGGCGAATGAACTGCAAAGTTTAAAGCGTTTTAAAAACAAAGAACAAAGAACATACAAGTATTTCAAAGTTAAACTCATATGGAATATTTGCTTTGTTTTACTACTCATTTTTCTGTCAAAAAAACACCAATGAGCCACGGCAAACGTGGCAGGGTTCAGCAAGTAAAATTTGAAACAAAATAAACTTAAATGGAATTAAAATTTAATTCATGTGCAATTAAGTATATTCTAATATTTCCTAAATTATTCTAATAAAATCAAGAGAAATGTCCACGTGGACAACAGGGGGAGGGGTATGAAAATGTCCACGCTTGTCCACGGAGGGGGAGGGGGGAGTTTAAAATCGTGCTTTTTCTGTCCACGTGGTATGTGGACAGCCCCTTACTAAAGATGTATTTATGAAATTTCGACGCATTCGCAAATAATATCCGAAATGATAAATGAACTAATTTAAAAAAAAAAAAAAAAAGAATGCTTAGTCCTACGTCCTAAGCGGTTGTTTCGTCGAATTTTTCAAACAGTCCATGTACGGTTTGCCCATCTCTAGTGA